>NC_089209.1:300977-332541 GCF_963930695.1 Labrus bergylta | reverse complement strand
GACTCTATCCACTGTCCTCTCTCTCTCTCTGGTTTCAGACTCTATCCACTGTCCTCTCTCTCTCTGGTTTCTGACTCTATCCACTGTCCTCTCTCTCTCTCTGGTTTCAGACTCTATCCACTGTCCTCTCTCTCTCTGGTTTCAGACTCTATCCACTGTCCTCTCTCTCTCTGGTTTCAGACTCTATCCACTGTCCTCTCTCTCTCTGGTTTCAGACTCTATCCACTGTCCTCTCTCTCTCTGGTTTCAGACTCTATCCACTGTCCTCTCTCTCTCTGGTTTCAGACTCTATCCACTGTCCTCTCTCTCTCTCTGGTTTCAGACTCTATCCACTGTCCTCTCTCTCTCTGGTTTCAGACTCTATCCACTGTCCTCTCTCTCTCTCTGGTTTCAGACTCTATCCACTGTCCTCTCTCTCTCTGGTTTCAGACTCTATCCACTGTCCTCTCTCTCTCTCTGGTTTCAGACTCTATCCACTGTCCTCTCTCTCTCTCTGGTTTCAGACTCTATCCACTGTCCTCTCTCTCTCTGGTTTCAGACTCTATCCACTGTCCTCTCTCTCTCTCTGGTTTCAGACTCTATCCACTGTCCTCTCTCTCTCTGGTTTCAGACTCTATCCACTGTCCTCTCTCTCTCTGGTTTCTGACTCTATCCACTGTCCTCTCTCTCTCTGGTTTCAGACTCTATCCACTGTCCTCTCTCTCTCTGGTTTCAGACTCTATCCACTGTCCTCTCTCTCTCTCTGGTTTCAGACTCTATCCACTGTCCTCTCTCTCTCTGGTTTCTGACTCTATCCACTGTCCTCTCTCTCTCTGGTTTCAGACTCTATCCACTGTCCTCTCTCTCTCTCTGGTTTCAGACTCTATCCACTGTCCTCTCTCTCTCTGGTTTCAGACTCTATCCACTGTCCTCTCTCTCTCTCTGGTTTCAGACTCTATCCACTGTCCTCTCTCTCTCTGGTTTCAGACTCTATCCACTGTCCTCTCTCTCTCTCTGGTTTCAGACTCTATCCACTGTCCTCTCTCTCTCTGGTTTCAGACTCTATCCACTGTCCTCTCTCTCTCTCTGGTTTCTGACTCTATCCACTGTCCTCTCTCTCTCTGGTTTCAGACTCTATCCACTGTCCTCTCTCTCTCTGGTTTCAGACTCTATCCACTGTCCTCTCTCTCTCTGGTTTCTGACTCTATCCACTGTCCTCTCTCTCTCTGGTTTCAGACTCTATCCACTGTCCTCTCTCTCTCTGGTTTCAGACTCTATCCACTGTCCTCTCTCTCTCTCTGGTTTCAGACTCTATCCACTGTCCTCTCTCTCTCTGGTTTCAGACTCTATCCACTGTCCTCTCTCTCTCTCTGGTTTCAGACTCTATCCACTGTCCTCTCTCTCTCTGGTTTCAGACTCTATCCACTGTCCTCTCTCTCTCTGGTTTCAGACTCTATCCACTGTCCTCTCTCTCTCTGGTTTCTGACTCTATCCACTGTCCTCTCTCTCTCTGGTTTCAGACTCTATCCACTGTCCTCTCTCTCTCTGGTTTCAGACTCTATCCACTGTCCTCTCTCTCTCTGGTTTCAGACTCTATCCACTGTCCTCTCTCTCTCTCTGGTTTCTGACTCTATCCACTGTCCTCTCTCTCTCTGGTTTCAGACTCTATCCACTGTCCTCTCTCTCTCTCTGGTTTCAGACTCTATCCACTGTCCTCTCTCTCTCTCTGGTTTCTGACTCTATCCACTGTCCTCTCTCTCTCTGGTTTCTGACTCTATCCACTGTCCTCTCTCTCTCTGGTTTCAGACTCTATCCACTGTCCTCTCTCTCTCTGGTTTCTGACTCTATCCACTGTCCTCTCTCTCTGGTTTCAGACTCTATCCACTGTCCTCTCTCTCTCTGGTTTCAGACTCTATCCACTGTCCTCTCTCTCTCTCTGGTTTCAGACTCTATCCACTGTCCTCTCTCTCTCTCTGGTTTCTGACTCTATCCACTGTCCTCTCTCTCTCTGGTTTCAGACTCTATCCACTGTCCTCTCTCTCTCTCTGGTTTCAGACTCTATCCACTGTCCTCTCTCTCTCTCTCTGGTTTCAGACTCTATCCACTGTCCTCTCTCTCCTGGTTTCAGACTCTATCCACTGTCCTCTCTCTCTCTGGTTTCAGACTCTATCCACTGTCCTCTCTCTCTCTCTGGTTTCTGACTCTATCCACTGTCCTCTCTCTCTCTCTGGTTTCAGACTCTATCCACTGTCCTCTCTCTCTCTGGTTTCTGACTCTATCCACTGTCCTCTCTCTCTCTGGTTTCAGACTCTATCCACTGTCCTCTCTCTCTCTGGTTTCTGACTCTATCCACTGTCCTCTCTCTCTTCTGGTTTCAGACTCTATCCACTGTCCTCTCTCTCTCTCTGGTTTCAGACTCTATCCACTGTCCTCTCTCTCTCTCTGGTTTCTGACTCTATCCACTGTCCTCTCTCTCTCTCTGGTTTCTGACTCTATCCACTGTCCTCTCTCTCTCTGGTTTCAGACTCTATCCACTGTCCTCTCTCTCTCTCTGGTTTCTGACTCTATCCACTGTCCTCTCTCTCTCTGGTTTCTGACTCTATCCACTGTCCTCTCTCTCTCTGGTTTCAGACTCTATCCACTGTCCTCTCTCTCTCTCTGGTTTCAGACTCTATCCACTGTCCTCTCTCTCTCTGGTTTCTGACTCTATCCACTGTCCTCTCTCTCTCTGGTTTCAGACTCTATCCACTGTCCTCTCTCTCTCTCTGGTTTCTGACTCTATCCACTGTCCTCTCTCTCTCTGGTTTCAGACTCTATCCACTGTCCTCTCTCTCTCTCTGGTTTCAGACTCTATCCACTGTCCTCTCTCTCTCTCTGGTTTCTGACTCTATCCACTGTCCTCTCTCTCCCTGGTTTCAGACTCTATCCACTGTCCTCTCTCTCTCTCTGGTTTCTGACTCTATCCACTGTCCTCTCTCTCTCTGGTTTCTGACTCTATCCACTGTCCTCTCTCTCTCTGGTTTCAGACTCTATCCACTGTCCTCTCTCTCCCTGGTTTCTGACTCTATCACTGTCCTCTCTCTCTCTGGTTTCAGACTCTATCCACTGTCCTCTCTCCCTGGTTTCTGACTCTATCCACTGTCCTCTCTCTCTCTGGTTTCAGACTCTATCCACTGTCCTCTCTCTCACTCTGGCTTCAGACTCTATCCACTGTCCTCTCTCTCTCTCTGGTTTCAGACTCTATCCACTGTCCTCTCTCTCTCCTGGTTTCAGACTCTATCCACTGTCCTCTCTCTCTCTCTGGTTTCAGACTCTATCCACTGTCCTCTCTCTCTCTCTGGTTTCTGACTCTATCCACTGTCCTCTCGCTCTCCTGGTTTCAGACTCTATCCACTGTCCTCTCTCTCTCCCTGGTTTCAGACTCTATCCACTGTCCTCTCTCTCTCTCTGGTTTCTGACTGCTATCCACTGTCCTCTCTCCCTGGTTTCTGACTCTATCCACTGTCCTCTCTCTCTCTGGTTTCTGACTCTATCCACTGTCCTCTCTCTCTCTGGTTTCAGACTCTATCCACTGTCCTCTCTCTCTCTGGTTTCTGACTCTATCCACTGTCCTCTCTCTCTCTGGTTTCAGACTCTATCCACTGTCCTCTCTCTCTCTGGTTTCAGACTCTATCCACTGTCCTCTCTCTCTCTCTGGTTTCAGACTCTATCCACTGTCCTCTCTCTCTCTCTGGTTTCTGACTCTATCCACTGTCCTCTCTCTCTCTAGTTTCTGACTCTATCCACTGTCCTCTCTCTCTCTGGTTTCTGACTCTATCCACTGTCCTCTCTCTCTCTCTGGTTTCAGACTCTATCCACTGTCCTCTCTCTCTCTCTCTGATTTCTGACTCTATCCACTGTCCTCTCTCTCTCTCTGGTTTCTGACTCTATCCACTGTCCTCTCTCTCTCTCTGGTTTCTGACTCTATCCACTGTCCTCTCTCTCTCTCTGGTTTCTGACTCTATCCACTGTCCTCTCTCTCTCTGGTTTCTGACTCTATCCACTGTCCTCTCGCTCTCCCTGGTTTCAGACTCTATCCACTGTCCTCTCTCTCTCCCTGGTTTCAGACTCTATCCACTGTCCTCTCTCTCTCCTGGTTTCAGACTCTATCCACTGTCCTCTCTCTCTCCCTGGTTTCTGACTCTATCCACTGTCCTCTCTCTCTCTGGTTTCTGACTCTATCCACTGTCCTCTCTCTCTCCCTGGTTTCAGACTCTATCCACTGTCCTCTCGCTCTCCCTGGTTTCAGACTCTATCCACTGTCCTCTCTCTCTCCTGGTTTCAGACTCTATCCACTGTCCTCTCTCTCTCTCTGGTTTCTGACTCTATCCACTGTCCTCTCTCTCTCTCCCTGGTTTCAGACTCTATCCACTGTCCTCTCTCTCTCCCTGGTTTCAGACTCTATCCACTGTCCTCTCTCTCTCTCTGGTTTCTGACTCTATCCACTGTCCTCTCTCCCTGGTTTCAGACTCTATCCACTGTCCTCTCTCCCTGGTTTCAGACTCTATCCACTGTCCTCTCTCTCTGGTTTCTGACTCTATCCACTGTCCTCTCTCTCTGGTTTCAGACTCTATCCACTGTACTCTCTCCCTGGTTTCAGACTCTATCCACTGTCCTCTCTCCCTGGTTTCAGACTCTATCCACTGTCCTCTCTCTCTGGTTTCTGACTCTATCCACTGTCCTCTCTCTCTCTGGTTTCAGACTCTATCCACTGTCCTCTCTCTCTCTGGTTTCAGACTCTATCCACTGTCCTCTCTCTCTCTGGTTTCAGACTCTATCCACTGTCCTCTCTCTCTCTCTGGTTTCTGACTCTATCCACTGTCCTCTCTCCCTGGTTTCAGACTCTATCCACTGTCCTCTCTCTCTCTGGTTTCTGACTCTATCCACTGTCCTCTCTCTCTCTCTGGTTTCAGACTCTATCCACTGTCCTCTCTCTCTCTCTGGTTTCTGACTCTATCCACTGTCCTCTCTCTCTCTCTGGTTTCAGACTCTATCCACTGTCCTCTCTCTCTCTGGTTTCAGACTCTATCCACTGTCCTCTCTCTCTCTGGTTTCAGACTCTATCCACTGTCCTCTCTCTCTCTCTCTGGTTTCAGACTCTATCCACTGTCCTCTCTCTCTCTCTGGTTTCTGACTCTATCCACTGTCCTCTCTCTCTCTGGTTTCAGACTCTATCCACTGTCCTCTCTCTCTCTGGTTTCAGACTCTATCCACTGTCCTCTCTCTCTCTCTCTGGTTTCAGACTCTATCCACTGTCCTCTCTCTCTCTGGTTTCAGACTCTATCCACTGTCCTCTCTCTCCTGGTTTCAGACTCTATCCACTGTCCTCTCTCTCTCTGGTTTCAGACTCTATCCACTGTCCTCTCTCTCTCTGGTTTCTGACTCTATCCACTGTCCTCTCTCTCTCTGGTTTCTGACTCTATCCACTGTCCTCTCTCTCTCTCTGGTTTCAGACTCTATCCACTGTCCTCTCTCTCTCTCTGGTTTCAGACTCTATCCACTGTCCTCTCTCTCTCCCTGGTTTCAGACTCTATCCACTGTCCTCTCTCTCTCTGGTTTCAGACTCTATCCACTGTCCTCTCTCTCTCTCTGGTTTCAGACTCTATCCACTGTCCTCTCTCTCTCTGGTTTCAGACTCTATCCACTGTCCTCTCTCTCTCTCTCTGGTTTCAGACTCTATCCACTGTCCTCTCTCTCCTGGTTTCAGACTCTATCCACTGTCCTCTCTCTCTCTGGTTTCAGACTCTATCCACTGTCCTCTCTCCCTGGTTTCAGACTCAATCCACTGTCCTCTCTCTCTCTGGTTTCAGACTCTATCCACTGTCCTCTCTCTCTCTCTGGTTTCTGACTCTATCCACTGTCCTCTCTCTCTCTCTGGTTTCAGACTCTATCCACTGTCCTCTCTCTCTCTGGTTTCAGACTCTATCCACTGTCCTCTCTCTCTCTCTGGTTTCAGACTCTATCCACTGTCCTCTCTCTCTCTCTGGTTTCTGACTCTATCCACTGTCCTCTCTCTCTCTCTGGTTTCTGACTCTATCCACTGTCCTCTCTCTCTCTGGTTTCAGACTCTATCCACTGTCCTCTCTCTCTCTGGTTTCAGACTCTATCCACTGTCCTCTCTCTCTCTCTGGTTTCTGACTCTATCCACTGTCCTCTCTCTCCCTGGTTTCAGACTCTATCCACTGTCCTCTCTCTCTCTCTGGTTTCTGACTCTATCCACTGTCCTCTCTCTCTCTGGTTTCAGACTCTATCCACTGTCCTCTCTCTCTCTCTGGTTTCTGACTCTATCCACTGTCCTCTCTCTCTCTGGTTTCAGACTCTATCCACTGTCCTCTCTCTCTCTGGTTTCAGACTCTATCCACTGTCCTCTCTCTCTCTGGTTTCTGACTCTATCCACTGTCCTCTCTCTCTCTGGTTTCTGACTCTATCCACTGTCCTCTCTCTCTCTGGTTTCAGACTCTATCCACTGTCCTCTCTCTCCCTGGTTTCTGACTCTATCCACTGTCCTCTCTCTCTCTGGTTTCAGACTCTATCCACTGTCCTCTCTCCCTGGTTTCTGACTCTATCCACTGTCCTCTCTCTCTCTGGTTTCAGACTCTATCCACTGTCCTCTCTCTCACTCTGGTTTCAGACTCTATCCACTGTCCTCTCTCTCTCCCTGGTTTCTGACTCTATCCACTGTCCTCTCTCCCTGGTTTCAGACTCTATCCACTGTCCTCTCTCCCTGGTTTCAGACTCTATCCACTGTCCTCTCTCTCTGGTTTCTGACTCTATCCACTGTCCTCTCTCTCTGGTTTCAGACTCTATCCACTGTCCTCTCTCTCCTGGTTTCAGACTCTATCCACTGTCCTCTCTCTCCTGGTTTCAGACTCTATCCACTGTCCTCTCTCTCTGGTTTCTGACTCTATCCACTGTCCTCTCTCTCTCTGGTTTCAGACTCTATCCACTGTCCTCTCTCTCTCTGGTTTCAGACTCTATCCACTGTCCTCTCTCTCTCTGGTTTCAGACTCTATCCACTGTCCTCTCTCTCTCTCTGGTTTCTGACTCTATCCACTGTCCTCTCTCCCTGGTTTCAGACTCTATCCACTGTCCTCTCTCTCTCTGGTTTCTGACTCTATCCACTGTCCTCTCTCTCTCTCTGGTTTCAGACTCTATCCACTGTCCTCTCTCTCTCTCTGGTTTCTGACTCTATCCACTGTCCTCTCTCTCTCTCTGGTTTCAGACTCTATCCACTGTCCTCTCTCTCTGGTTTCAGACTCTATCCACTGTCCTCTCTCTCTCTGGTTTCAGACTCTATCCACTGTCCTCTCTCTCTCTCTCTGGTTTCAGACTCTATCCACTGTCCTCTCTCTCTCTCTGGTTTCTGACTCTATCCACTGTCCTCTCGCTCTCTGGTTTCAGACTCTATCCACTGTCCTCTCTCTCTCTGGTTTCAGACTCTATCCACTGTCCTCTCTCTCTCTCTCTGGTTTCAGACTCTATCCACTGTCCTCTCTCCCTGGTTTCAGACTCTATCCACTGTCCTCTCTCTCTGGTTTCAGACTCTATCCACTGTCCTCTCTCCCTGGTTTCAGACTCTATCCACTGTCCTCTCTCTCTCTGGTTTCAGACTCTATCCACTGTCCTCTCTCTCTCTGGTTTCTGACTCTATCCACTGTCCTCTCTCTCTCTCTGGTTTCAGACTCTATCCACTGTCCTCTCTCTCTCTCTGGTTTCAGACTCTATCCACTGTCCTCTCTCTCTCTCTGGTTTCAGACTCTATCCACTGTCCTCTCTCCCTGGTTTCAGACTCTATCCACTGTCCTCTCTCTCTCTGGTTTCAGACTCTATCCACTGTCCTCTCTCTCTCTCTGGTTTCAGACTCTATCCACTGTCCTCTCTCTCTCTGGTTTCAGACTCTATCCACTGTCCTCTCTCTCTCTCTGGTTTCTGACTCTATCCACTGTCCTCTCTCTCTCTGGTTTCAGACTCTATCCACTGTCCTCTCTCTCTCTCTGGTTTCAGACTCTATCCACTGTCCTCTCTCTCTCTGGTTTCAGACTCTATCCACTGTCCTCTCTCTCTCCCTGGTTTCTGACTCTATCCACTGTCCTCTCTCTCTCTGGTTTCAGACTCTATCCACTGTCCTCTCTCTCTCTCTGGTTTCTGACTCTATCCACTGTCCTCTCTCTCTCTCTGGTTTCTGACTCTATCCACTGTCCTCTCTCTCTCTGGTTTCTGACTCTATCCACTGTCCTTTCTCTCTCTGGTTTCTGACTCTATCCACTGTCCTTTCTCTCTCTGGTTTCTGACTCTATCCACTGTCCTCTCTCTCTGGTTTCAGACTCTATCCACTGTCCTCTCTCTCTCTGGTTTCAGACTCTATCCACTGTCCTCTCTCTCTCTCTCTGGTTTCAGACTCTATCCACTGTCCTCTCTCTCTCTCTGGTTTCTGACTCTATCCACTGTCCTCTCTCTCTCTGGTTTCAGACTCTATCCACTGTCCTCTCTCTCTCTGGTTTCAGACTCTATCCACTGTCCTCTCTCTCTCTCTCTGGTTTCAGACTCTATCCACTGTCCTCTCTCTCTCTGGTTTCTGACTCTATCCACTGTCCTCTCTCTCTCTGGTTTCAGACTCTATCCACTGTCCTCTCTCTCCCTGGTTTCTGACTCTATCAACTGTCCTCTCTCTCTCTGGTTTCAGACTCTATCCACTGTCCTCTCTCCCTGGTTTCTGACTCTATCCACTGTCCTCTCTCTCTCTGGTTTCAGACTCTATCCACTGTCCTCTCTCTCACTCTGGCTTCAGACTCTATCCACTGTCCTCTCTCTCTCTCTGGTTTCAGACTCTATCCACTGTCCTCTCTCTCTCCCTGGTTTCAGACTCTATCCACTGTCCTCTCTCTCTCTCTGGTTTCAGACTCTATCCACTGTCCTCTCTCTCTCTCTGGTTTCTGACTCTATCCACTGTCCTCTCGCTCTCCCTGGTTTCAGACTCTATCCACTGTCCTCTCTCTCTCCCTGGTTTCTGACTCTATCCACTGTCCTCTCTCTCTCTGGTTTCAGACTCTATCCACTGTCCTCTCTCTCACTCTGGCTTCAGACTCTATCCACTGTCCTCTCTCTCTCTCTGGTTTCAGACTCTATCCACTGTCCTCTCTCTCTCCCTGGTTTCAGACTCTATCCACTGTCCTCTCTCTCTCTCTGGTTTCAGACTCTATCCACTGTCCTCTCTCTCTCTCTGGTTTCTGACTCTATCCACTGTCCTCTCGCTCTCCCTGGTTTCAGACTCTATCCACTGTCCTCTCTCTCTCCCTGGTTTCAGACTCTATCCACTGTCCTCTCTCTCTCTCTGGTTTCTGACTGTATCCACTGTCCTCTCTCCCTGGTTTCTGACTCTATCCACTGTCCTCTCTCTCTCTGGTTTCTGACTCTATCCACTGTCCTCTCTCTCTCTGGTTTCAGACTCTATCCACTGTCCTCTCTCTCTCTGGTTTCTGACTCTATCCACTGTCCTCTCTCTCTCTGGTTTCAGACTCTATCCACTGTCCTCTCTCTCTCTGGTTTCAGACTCTATCCACTGTCCTCTCTCTCTCTCTGGTTTCAGACTCTATCCACTGTCCTCTCTCTCTCTCTGGTTTCTGACTCTATCCACTGTCCTCTCTCTCTCTGGTTTCTGACTCTATCCACTGTCCTCTCTCTCTCTGGTTTCAGACTCTATCCACTGTCCTCTCTCTCTCTCTGGTTTCAGACTCTATCCACTGTCCTCTCTCTCTCTCTCTGATTTCTGACTCTATCCACTGTCCTCTCTCTCTCTCTGGTTTCTGACTCTATCCACTGTCCTCTCTCTCTCTCTGGTTTCTGACTCTATCCACTGTCCTCTCTCTCTCTCTGGTTTCTGACTCTATCCACTGTCCTCTCTCTCTCTGGTTTCTGACTCTATCCACTGTCCTCTCGCTCTCCCTGGTTTCAGACTCTATCCACTGTCCTCTCTCTCTCCCTGGTTTCAGACTCTATCCACTGTCCTCTCTCTCTCTCTGGTTTCTGACTCTATCCACTGTCCTCTCTCTCTCCCTGGTTTCAGACTCTATCCACTGTCCTCTCTCTCTCTCTGGTTTCTGACTCTATCCACTGTCCTCTCTCTCTCCGTGGTTTCAGACTCTATCCACTGTCCTATCTCCCTGGTTTCAGACTCTATCCACTGTCCTCTCTCTCTCTCTGGTTTCAGACTCTATCCACTGTCCTCTCTCTCTCCCTGGTTTCAGACTCTATCCACTGTCCTCTCTCTCTCTCTGGTTTCTGACTCTATCCACTGTCCTCTCTCTCTCTCCCTGGTTTCAGACTCTATCCACTGTCCTCTCTCTCTCCCTGGTTTCAGACTCTATCCACTGTCCTCTCTCTCTCTCTGGTTTCTGACTCTATCCACTGTCCTCTCTCCCTGGTTTCAGACTCTATCCACTGTCCTCTCTCCCTGGTTTCAGACTCTATCCACTGTCCTCTCTCTCTGGTTTCTGACTCTATCCACTGTCCTCTCTCTCTGGTTTCAGACTCTATCCACTGTACTCTCTCCCTGGTTTCAGACTCTATCCACTGTCCTCTCTCCCTGGTTTCAGACTCTATCCACTGTCCTCTCTCTCTGGTTTCTGACTCTATCCACTGTCCTCTCTCTCTCTGGTTTCAGACTCTATCCACTGTCCTCTCTCTCTCTGGTTTCAGACTCTATCCACTGTCCTCTCTCTCTCTGGTTTCAGACTCTATCCACTGTCCTCTCTCTCTCTCTGGTTTCTGACTCTATCCACTGTCCTCTCTCCCTGGTTTCAGACTCTATCCACTGTCCTCTCTCTCTCTGGTTTCTGACTCTATCCACTGTCCTCTCTCTCTCTCTGGTTTCAGACTCTATCCACTGTCCTCTCTCTCTCTCTGGTTTCTGACTCTATCCACTGTCCTCTCTCTCTCTCTGGTTTCAGACTCTATCCACTGTCCTCTCTCTCTGGTTTCAGACTCTATCCACTGTCCTCTCTCTCTCTGGTTTCAGACTCTATCCACTGTCCTCTCTCTCTCTCTCTGGTTTCAGACTCTATCCACTGTCCTCTCTCTCTCTCTGGTTTCTGACTCTATCCACTGTCCTCTCTCTCTCTGGTTTCAGACTCTATCCACTGTCCTCTCTCTCTCTGGTTTCAGACTCTATCCACTGTCCTCTCTCTCTCTCTCTGGTTTCAGACTCTATCCACTGTCCTCTCTCCCTGGTTTCAGACTCTATCCACTGTCCTCTCTCTCTGGTTTCAGACTCTATCCACTGTCCTTTCTCCCTGGTTTCAGACTCTATCCACTGTCCTCTCTCTCTCTGGTTTCAGACTCTATCCACTGTCCTCTCTCTCTCTGGTTTCTGACTCTATCCACTGTCCTCTCTCTCTCTGGTTTCTGACTCTATCCACTGTCCTCTCTCTCTCTCTGGTTTCAGACTCTATCCACTGTCCTCTCTCTCTCTCTGGTTTCAGACTCTATCCACTGTCCTCTCTCTCTCCCTGGTTTCAGACTCTATCCACTGTCCTCTCTCTCTCTGGTTTCAGACTCTATCCACTGTCCTCTCTCTCTCTCTGGTTTCAGACTCTATCCACTGTCCTCTCTCTCTCTGGTTTCAGACTCTATCCACTGTCCTCTCTCTCTCTCTCTGGTTTCAGACTCTATCCACTGTCCTCTCTCCCTGGTTTCAGACTCTATCCACTGTCCTCTCTCTTCTGGTTTCAGACTCTATCCACTGTCCTCTCTCCCTGGTTTCAGACTCAATCCACTGTCCTCTCTCTCTCTGGTTTCAGACTCTATCCACTGTCCTCTCTCTCTCTCTGGTTTCTGACTCTATCCACTGTCCTCTCTCTCTCTCTGGTTTCAGACTCTATCCACTGTCCTCTCTCTCTCTGGTTTCAGACTCTATCCACTGTCCTCTCTCTCTCTCTGGTTTCAGACTCTATCCACTGTCCTCTCTCTCTCTCTGGTTTCTGACTCTATCCACTGTCCTCTCTCTCTCTCTGGTTTCTGACTCTATCCACTGTCCTCTCTCTCTCTGGTTTCAGACTCTATCCACTGTCCTCTCTCTCTCTGGTTTCAGACTCTATCCACTGTCCTCTCTCTCTCTCTGGTTTCTGACTCTATCCACTGTCCTCTCTCTCCCTGGTTTCAGACTCTATCCACTGTCCTCTCTCTCTCTCTGGTTTCTGACTCTATCCACTGTCCTCTCTCTCTCTGGTTTCAGACTCTATCCACTGTCCTCTCTCTCTCTCTGGTTTCTGACTCTATCCACTGTCCTCTCTCTCTCTGGTTTCAGACTATATCCACTGTCCTCTCTCTCTCTGGTTTCAGACTCTATCCACTGTCCTCTCTCTCTCTGGTTTCTGACTCTATCCACTGTCCTCTCTCTCTCTGGTTTCTGACTCTATCCACTGTCCTCTCTCTCTCTGGTTTCAGACTCTATCCACTGTCCTCTCTCTCCCTGGTTTCTGACTCTATCAACTGTCCTCTCTCTCTCTGGTTTCAGACTCTATCCCCTGTCCTCTCTCTCTCTCTGGTTTCAGACTCTATCCACTGTCCTCTCTCTCTCTGGTTTCAGACTCTATCCACTGTCCTCTCTCTCACTCTGGCTTCAGACTCTATCCACTGTCCTCTCTCTCTCTCTGGTTTCAGACTCTATCCACTGTCCTCTCTCTCTCCCTGGTTTCAGACTCTATCCACTGTCCTCTCTCTCTCTCTGGTTTCAGACTCTATCCACTGTCCTCTCTCTCTCTCTGGTTTCTGACTCTATCCACTGTCCTCTCGCTCTCTCTGGTTTCTGACTCTATCCACTGTCCTCTCTCTCTCCCTGGTTTCAGACTCTATCCACTGTCCTCTCTCTCTCCCTGGTTTCAGACTCTATCCACTGTCCTCTCTCTCTCTCTGGTTTCTGACTCTATCCACTGTCCTCTCTCTCTCCCTGGTTTCAGACTCTATCCACTGTCCTATCTCCCTGGTTTCAGACTCTATCCACTGTCCTCTCTCTCTCTCTGGTTTCAGACTCTATCCACTGTCCTCTCTCTCTCCCTGGTTTCAGACTCTATCCACTGTCCTCTCTCTCTCTCTGGTTTCTGACTCTATCCACTGTCCTCTCTCTCTCTCCCTGGTTTCAGACTCTATCCACTGTCCTCTCTCTCTCCCTGGTTTCTGACTCTATCCACTGTCCTCTCTCCCTGGTTTCAGACTCTATCCACTGTCCTCTCTCCCTGGTTTCAGACTCTATCCACTGTCCTCTCTCTCTGGTTTCTGACTCTATCCACTGTCCTCTGTCTCTGGTTTCAGACTCTATCCACTGTACTCTCTCCCTGGTTTCAGACTCTATCCACTGTCCTCTCTCCCTGGTTTCAGACTCTATCCACTGTCCTCTCTCTCTGGTTTCTGACTCTATCCACTGTCCTCTCTCTCTCTGGTTTCAGACTCTATCCACTGTCCTCTCTCTCTCTGGTTTCAGACTCTATCCACTGTCCTCTCTCTCTCTGGTTTCAGACTCTATCCACTGTCCTCTCTCTCTCTCTGGTTTCTGACTCTATCCACTGTCCTCTCTCCCTGGTTTCAGACTCTATCCACTGTCCTCTCTCTCTCTGGTTTCTGACTCTATCCACTGTCCTCTCTCTCTCTCTGGTTTCAGACTCTATCCACTGTCCTCTCTCTCTCTCTGGTTTCTGACTCTATCCACTGTCCTCTCTCTCTCTCTGGTTTCAGACTCTATCCACTGTCCTCTCTCTCTGGTTTCAGACTCTATCCACTGTCCTCTCTCTCTCTGGTTTCAGACTCTATCCACTGTCCTCTCTCTCTCTCTCTGGTTTCAGACTCTATCCACTGTCCTCTCTCTCTCTCTGGTTTCTGACTCTATCCACTGTCCTCTCGCTCTCTGGTTTCAGACTCTATCCAGTGTCCTCTCTCTCTCTGGTTTCAGACTCTATCCACTGTCCTCTCTCTCTCTCTCTGGTTTCAGACTCTATCCACTGTCCTCTCTCCCTGGTTTCAGACTCTATCCACTGTCCTCTCTCTCTGGTTTCAGACTCTATCCACTGTCCTTTCTCCCTGGTTTCAGACTCTATCCACTGTCCTATCTCTCTCTGGTTTCAGACTCTATCCACTGTCCTCTCTCTCTCTGGTTTCTGACTCTATCCACTGTCCTCTCTCTCTCTCTGGTTTCAGACTCTATCCACTGTCCTCTCTCTCTCTCTGGTTTCAGACTCTATCCACTGTCCTCTCTCTCTCTCTGGTTTCAGACTCTATCCACTGTCCTCTCTCCCTGGTTTCAGACTCTATCCACTGTCCTCTCTCTCTCTGGTTTCAGACTCTATCCACTGTCCTCTCTCTCTCTGGTTTCAGACTCTATCCACTGTCCTCTCTCTCTCTCTCTGGTTTCAGAATCTATCCACTGTCCTCTCTCCCTGGTTTCAGACTCTATCCACTGTCCTCTCTCTCTGGTTTCAGACTCTATCCACTGTCCTCTCTCCCTGGTTTCAGACTCAATCCACTGTCCTCTCTCTCTCTGGTTTCAGACTCTATCCACTGTCCTCTCTCTCTCTCTGGTTTCTGACTCTATCCACTGTCATCTCTCTCTCTCTGGTTTCAGACTCTATCCACTGTCCTCTCTCTCTCTGGTTTCAGACTCTATCCACTGTCCTCTCTCTCTCTGGTTTCAGACTCTATCCACTGTCCTCTCTCTCTCTCTGGTTTCTGACTCTATCCACTGTCCTCTCTCTCTCTCTGGTTTCTGACTCTATCCACTGTCCTCTCTCTCTCTGGTTTCACTCTATCCACTGTCCTCTCTCTCTCTGGTTTCAGACTCTATCCACTGTCCTCTCTCTCTCTCTCTGGTTTCAGACTCTATCCACTGTCCTCTCTCCCTGGTTTCAGACTCTATCCAGTGTCCTCTCTCTCTCTGGTTTCAGACTCTATCCACTGTCCTCTCTCTCTCTCTGGTTTCTGACTCTATCCACTGTCCTCTCTCTCTCTCTGGTTTCAGACTCTATCCACTGTCCTCTCTCTCTCTGGTTTCAGACTCTATCCACTGTCCTCTCTCTCTCTGTTTTCAGACTCTATCCACTGTCCTCTCTCTTTCTGGTTTCAGACTCTATCCACTGTCCTCTCTCTCTCTCTGGTTTCAGACTCTATCCACTGTCCTCTCTCTCTCTGGTTTCAGACTCTATCCACTGTCCTCTCTCTTTCTGGTTTCAGAATCTATCCACTGTCCTCTCTCTCTCTCTGGTTTCTGACTCTATCCACTGTCCTCTCTCTCTCTGGTTTCTGACTCTATCCACTGTCCTCTCTCTCTCTGGTTTCTGACTCTATCCACTGTCCTCTCTCTCTCTGGTTTCAGACTCTATCCACTGTCCTCTCTCTCTCTCTGGCTTCAGACTCTATCCACTGTCCTCTCTCTCTCTCTGGTTTCAGACTCTATCCACTGTCCTCTCTCTCTCTCTGGCTTCAGACTCTATCCACTGTCCTCTCTCTCTCCCTGGTTTCAGACTCTATCCACTGTCCTCTCTCTCTCTCTGGTTTCTGACTCTATCCACTGTCCTCTCTCCCTGGTTTCAGACTCTATCCACTGTCCTCTCTCTCTCTGGTTTCTGACTCTATCCACTGTCCTCTCTCTCTCTGGTTTCAGACTCTATCCACTGTCCTCTCTCTCTCTCTGGTTTCAGACTCTATCCACTGTCCTCTCTCTCTCTCTGGTTTCTGACTCTATCCACTGTCCTCTCTCTCTCTCTGGTTTCTGACTCTATCCACTGTCCTCTCTCTCTCTGGTTTCAGACTCTATCCACTGTCCTCTCTCTCTCTCTGGTTTCTGACTCTATCCACTGTCCTCTCTCTCTCTGGTTTCTGACTCTATCCACTGTCCTCTCTCTCTCTGGTTTCAGACTCTATCCACTGTCCTCTCTCTCTCTCTGGTTTCAGACTCTATCAACTGTCCTCTCTCTCTCTGGTTTCAGACTCTATCCACTGTCCTCTCTCCCTGGTTTCTGACTCTATCCACTGTCCTCTCTCTCTCTGGTTTCAGACTCTATCCACTGTCCTCTCTCTCACTCTGGCTTCAGACTCTATCCACTGTCCTCTCTCTCTCTCTGGTTTCAGACTCTATCCACTGTCCTCTCTCTCTCCCTGGTTTCAGACTCTATCCACTGTCCTCTCTCTCTCTCTGGTTTCAGACTCTATCCACTGTCCTCTCTCTCTCTGGTTTCTGACTCTATCCACTGTCCTCTCTCTCTCCCTGGTTTCAGACTCTATCCACTGTCCTCTCTCTCTCCCTGGTTTCAGACTCTATCCACTGTCCTCTCTCTCTCTCTGGTTTCTGACTCTATCCACTGTCCTCTCTCCCTGGTTTCTGACTCTATCCACTGTCCTCTCTCTCTCTGGTTTCTGACTCTATCCACTGTCCTCTCTCTCTCTGGTTTCAGACTCTATCCACTGTCCTCTCTCTCTCTGGTTTCTGACTCTATCCACTGTCCTCTCTCTCTCTGGTTTCAGACTCTATCCACTGTCCTCTCTCTCTTTGGTTTCAGACTCTATCCACTGTCCTCTCTCTCTCTCTGGTTTCTGACTCTATCCACTGTCCTCTCTCTCTCTGGTTTCTGACTCTATCCACTGTCCTCTCTCTCTCTCTGGTTTCAGACTCTATCCACTGTCCTCTCTCTCTCTCTCTGATTTCTGACTCTATCCACTGTCCTCTCTCTCTCTCTGGTTTCTGACTCTATCCACTGTCCTCTCTCTCTCTCTGGTTTCTGACTCTATCCACTGTCCTCTCTCTCTCTCTGGTTTCTGACTCTATCCACTGTCCTCTCTCTCTCTCTGGTTTCTGACTCTATCCACTGTCCTCTCTCTCTCCCTGGTTTCAGACTCTATCCACTGTCCTCTCTCTCTCCCTGGTTTCAGACTCTATCCACTGTCCTCTCTCTCTCTCTGGTTTCTGACTCTATCCACTGTCCTCTCTCTCTCCCTGGTTTCAGACTCTATCCACTGTCCTCTCTCCCTGGTTTCAGACTCTATCCACTGTCCTCTCTCTCTCTCTGGTTTCAGACTCTATCCACTGTCCTCTCTCTCTCTCTGGTTTCAGACTCTATCCACTGTCCTCTCTCTCTCTCTGGTTTCTGACTCTATCCACTGTCCTCTCTCTCTCCCTGGTTTCAGACTCTATCCACTGTCCTCTCTCTCTCCCTGGTTTCAGACTCTATCCACTGTCCTCTCTCTCTCTCTGGTTTCTGACTCTATCCACTGTCCTCTCTCCCTGGTTTGAGACTCTATCCACTGTCCTCTCTCCCTGGTTTCAGACTCTATCCACTGTCCTCTCTCTCTGGTTTCTGACTCTATCCACTGTCCTCTCTCTCTGGTTTCAGACTCTATCCACTGTCCTCTCTCCCTGGTTTCAGACTCTATCCACTGTCCTCTCTCCCTGGTTTCAGACTCTATCCACTGTCCTCTCTCTCTGGTTTCTGACTCTATCCACTGTCCTCTCTCTCTCTGGTTTCAGACTCTATCCACTGTCCTCTCTCTCTCTGGTTTCAGACTCTATCCACTGTCCTCTCTCTCTCTGGTTTCAGACTCTATCCACTGTCCTCTCTCTCTCTCTGGTTTCAGACTCTATCCACTGTCCTCTCTCTCTCTCTCTGGTTTCTGACTCTATCCACTGTCCTCTCTCCCTGGTTTCAGACTCTATCCACTGTCCTCTCTCTCTCTGGTTTCTGACTCTATCCACTGTCCTCTCTCTCTCTCTGGTTTCAGACTCTATCCACTGTCCTCTCTCTCTCTCTGGTTTCTGACTCTATCCACTGTCCTCTCTCTCTCTCTGGTTTCAGACTCTATCCACTGTCCTCTCTCTCTCTCTGGTTTCTGACTCTATCCACTGTCCTCTCTCTCCCTGGTTTCAGACTCTATCCACTGTCCTCTCTCTCTCTCTCTCTGGTTTCAGACTCTATCCACTGTCCTCTCTCTCTCTGGTTTCAGACTCTATCCACTGTCCTCTCTCTCTCTGGTTTCTGACTCTATCCACTGTCCTCTCTCTCTCTCTGGTTTCTGACTCTATCCACTGTCCTCTCTCTCCCTGGTTTCAGACTCTATCCACTGTCCTCTCTCTCTCTCTCTGGTTTCAGACTCTATCCACTGTCCTCTCTCTCTCTGGTTTCAGACTCTATCCACTGTCCTCTCTCTCTCTGGTTTCAGACTCTATCCACTGTCCTCTCTCTCTCTGGTTTCTGACTCTATCCACTGTCCTCTCTCTCTCTCTCTGGTTTCAGACTCTATCCACTGTCCTCTCTCTCTCTGGTTTCTGACTCTATCCACTGTCCTCTCTCTCTCCCTGGTTTCTGACTCTATCCACTGTCCTCTCTCTCTCTCTGGTTTCAGACTCTATCCACTGTCCTCTCTCTCTGGTTTCAGACTCTATCCACTGTCCTCTCTCTCTCTCTGGTTTCTGACTCTATCCACTGTCCTCTCTCTCTGGTTTCAGACTCTATCCACTGTCCTCTCTCTCTCTGGTTTCTGACTCTATCCACTGTCCTCTCTCTCTCCCTGGTTTCTGACTCTATCCACTGTCCTCTCTCTCTCTCTGGTTTCTGACTCTATCCACTGTCCTCTCTCTCTGGTTTCAGACTCTATCCACTGTCCTCTCTCTCTCTCTGGTTTCTGACTCTATCCACTGTCCTCTCTCTCTCTGGTTTCTGACTCTATCCACTGTCCTCTCTCTCTCTGGTTTCAGACTCTATCCACTGTCCTCTCTCTCTCTCTGGTTTCAGACTCTATCCACTGTCCTCTCTCTCTCTCTGGTTTCTGACTCTATCCACTGTCCTCTCTCTCTCTCTGGTTTCTGACTCTATCCACTGTCCTCTCTCTCTCCGGTTTCAGACTCTATCCACTGTCCTCTCTCTGCATTAAAGGCACAAAAAAGCCCAAAAAATAAATAAAAAATAAAAATACAGGATCAGAGTGCATTTAGAACAAGAAACTTCACACATGTTTTGAAGAGCTCTGAGACTCTTAAACTGAAGAAGAGGAGGAGGATACGTCACCTTTAAATACCAACAATCAGAATCTATATGATGATCTCTGACTTGACTTCATCAGTGGTATATATTTCTAGTGTTGATGTATCTGCTTTAATATATCTGTTATGTGTGGTCTTGAGGCCTGTACCTTGAGGGTGTTGGATGTGTTTCACTTTGTGACGCTGCATTAAAGCTGCTGCTCAGACATCTGCTCAGGATGAACCTCATCACCTCCGTCTCTCTGCAGTTTGTTAGAATCAATAAAGTGCTGCTGACACGTTGACTAACTGTTTCCTTCCTCTCCGAGGTGATGCAACAAACCGTCGCAGGATGTTATTACGACAGAGAGGTTTCAAACTTTAAAGCTTGTGAACAGGAGGATGGATAACCCTGCTCTGTTTGAACCAGCATTAAAGGGGTTAAATCACCTTATGGACACTTTTTACCTCTAGTTTGGTCTCCTCTCTTTTCTGAGGAAAACAATCCAACATGAGTGGAGCTGCATATAGAAAACACTTTGTAGAGTATCACTGTAAGGTCTACTGTACCGTACTCTGGGTCTCATGTTGTCTAACTTGGGGGCGCTGGTGGCCTACTGTTTGGTTCGTGCGCCCCAGGTGCGGAGGCTGTAGTCCCGAAACAGGCAGACCGGGTTTGGATCTGACCTGTGGCTCCTTTCCTGCACGTCCCCACTCTTTCCCCTCTGTGGTTTATTTTAATATTTTGGTAACACTTTATATTAAGGTGCTTGTAATAAGCATTAATAACAGGTAACACGTCACTTATGAGACCTTATTAGATTCTTATTAACACAAATACGACTATATAAGTGTTAATAGAGGCATAATTAACACATTTATTATGTTTTATTAGAAACTTATTAACACTTTATATACTGTCATAACATAACATAAGTAAGACTTCATGAGTGTTAATTAAACTATTAATTAATTAATAATTGGCATATAAGATATTAATTAACACAAAGAAACGTGTTTATAGACCACTTATCAACGTTCATAAGATGTTTATTAACATTGATAAGACTTATTAGGTTCATATTAATGCCTTATAAAGATTAATTAAATATTTATTATGCAGTTAATAAGTGCATAATAAAGTATTTATTAACACTTATTTGTGTTAATAAGAATCTAATAATTAAGTGACTTATTACCTGTTATTAATGCTTATTACAAGCACCTTAATATAAACTGTAACCCATATGGTACATATATTTCTTGAGGCTGAGTTGTTGACAGGTTTTAAAACTATAATCTGTGATCACTGTCATGAACTCTGAGCTGTGCGAGTGATTTCATGAAACCGACTGGTTCTCCTGTGAGAGGCCCTTCTTAATGTTTACAATGTAAGAAGACAGCGCCATCTGGTGGCCAGAGACAGAAGTAGTGAAATGTTTGCACATCATGAATAAAAGAAAACTTGAATTTCAACATTTATTCTGAAGCGCACAGGAAGTAGCAAAAACACCACATGTACGCTGCCCTACAAAGGCAAAAGACCTTAACTCGCCAGAGTGTAGAACTGAGAAAAATGACTTTAAAGTCTTTTTGTTGTCCAGCTAAATGAGTTGCAGGCAGAATGTTGGAAATGTGGCAATTCTTTGTCTTTTTATCAGGTTATTAATGTACATACATCTACAGCTTAAACATGACCTTTGACCCTTATTTGGAAGTTAAGGTACTCTGCCGTTGCAATGCCTGTACAATAATAAGAGGTCATGCCAAGGTAAAAGGCAGTAACTTCCATTTGATAGCTCCCTTGGTTGCTGATCACTATATTAAATCAGTATATGATAATAATGATAACATATACATGAAATCTAGTGATCATGGCACAATTAAGTGCTTGATGACAGATATTAAAACAAAGGCATAACACCTTAACTCCAATACAGTAAAACAGTAACTTCACTTTGATCTGCAGTAAAACAAAGGCAGAAGACCTTAACTCAGTTTGAGCATTCTGGAATTCTGCAGTTCAAAGCCAAAGACCCTGATGAGTGAAGTTACTGGACTCTGCCTTGGTTTCTCGAGGGCTTTTGGAAGTTAAGGCAGATACAACCTACTATTTTCTCAAAAGAACAGCACAATTGATTTAAGATATTTGTCCACATGATAAAGCACATCTGTAATGTTCCAAAAATGAAAAAAAAACTACTTTTCGAAAAAATTGAAGTTACTGCCTTTTGCCTTTGTAGGGCTCCACTGGTGAAATGTTTCTGAAAAGGTTAAAAATAAACGACTACAGGTGGATCTACACAGACTGAGGGGTTTCATAGAGACTGGAGGTGACTGACACTTTAAACCTCATCCTCTGACTCCTTCAACGTCAGAGCTGAACACAAAGCTGCTTCATGTTTAGAGATCTGGATCCACTGAATTATAAAAACAGGTTTTAGTAAGAAAGACTCGATCTGAAACTTCCTGTTTTGTATTTGATATAAACTATTTTCTCTCCACACCGACAGGAAAACAGCTGACAGACATGAAGTAGCAGAGTTGAACCACCAGGGGGCTCTACAGTCTGAAACATGGCAGGTGAACAAATCAGAGCAAAGTGAGGTCACAGTGTGCAGTGACCTTTTACTGTGGGCAGGTCAGACAGAGGAGGTAAGCTATCTGATTTAAAGGGATACTTACCCTAACCCATTAGCATTAATCTTTGTATCTTTAGAAACCTGGCAGTATTTTTGAATGGTCGTGCATCCCTCCCTCATTTTCCCCTGAGATGGGAATTTCCAAGATCAATTCTGGAAGAAATCTCTGAATCAGTTGAGGAAACGGTCTGATGTGTTGAAGTAAATATGTCTGTAAATGTTTTTATTACTATATTTCTACTGCTTTACTGTATATTTTTATTGTATATTTTTTGTATAGTTCACTTCATTTGTCTGTCTACTTGCCGTTATATTGAATAGTTTCTGCTGATAATATGTCTACACTCATGCACTTTAACTTATGTATCACTGATTGCACAGCTCCCTAAGTAAATACTGTCCATTTACAACTCTGTTTTTGCACATTTACATTTAATCTTTCATATTTAAGACTAGTAATGCTAAGTTAAATCCTGGTACTTATTTACTTTGTATTTAATATTATATTGTGTTTAGATTTACTAATATTGTGTGTTGGATAACCTGCTACTGTAACGCCACAATTTCCCAGTTTGGGATCAATGAAGTAATTCTATTCTATTCGATTCTATTTTGGAGAAACTGTAACCATCGAATTTCCCTCTGGGATTAATAAAGTATTTCTGATTCTGAACTAGAGGACCTTAGTGGGAGTGGCCTGTGGTGCTGTGCATTCTGGGATTTGGTGTCTTTCATCCACATGAGCCAAAAAGACACTTTCTGTCTTTTCTCAGTCAAGAAGGCACCAACTTCAAAATGTATTTCACATTTCTACATATATGACCCAATGTCAACACAGATTCATGTTTCAACGGGTGAAGTATCCCTTCAACAAAGATTTGAACTTAAAGACATTTGTAGTTCTCTGAAGACCTCCTGCCTGAGTTTACAGACTGACGGGCTTAAAGCAGGTCTGGACTTTCAGAGACCAGCAGTCCTCCAGTTCTACAAAGTTTCTGCCCCCCATCAGACGGATCCAAAGGGGAACTCGCCGGCCGTCATCACATGGTGAAAGACGAGCCGTTCTCGCTGCCTACGTCCACCGTGCGGCGAGTGGACATGAAGTAATCGGAGGTGGTCCTGGAGAAGCGGCGTGGAGCAATGTACCTCTTGCCCAGACACCACAGGTCCCGCACGATCCTCCTGAAGTGGGTCCTGAACTTCACCCCCACGAAGGCGTACAGGATGGGGTTCAGGCAGCAGTGCAGGTAGGCGACGGTCTGCGTCAGCGTGTTGGCCGTGAGCAAGGCGTCCGACTCTTCACACGACAGCTCTCCGAACATGTTGACCGTGTCGATGAGCAGCGTGACGTTGTACGGGAGATGACACGTGACGAACACCACCACCACCACCATCACCACCCGCACCGCCTTGTGCCGCTGGAAGTTTTTGGCCTTGAGCAGCGTGACGATGACGGCGGTGTAGCAGAAGAGCATGACGAGCAGCGGCAGGAAGAAGCCCACGGCGAGCTGCGTGCTGGGGACCGCCACCTTGGTCTTCCACGCCGTGGCAGTGTCCAGGAACTTGAACTCACAGACGTAGTGAGGCGGCTCGAGGTTCTGGATCGGGTCCTCCTCTAACAGGAAGGTGTACCTGCTGTGGGATGGCTCGTACGAGGTGTAAAAGTAGAAGGACGGGACGGACAGCAGGAAGGCGGCGACCCAGACGGTGGCGCAGATGAGGCGGCTGTACCGCAGCGAGCGCAGTCTGAAGCTGCGGCGCGCCTGGACGATGGCGATGTAGCGGTCGGTGCTGATGCAGGCGAGCAGCAGCATGCCGCTGTACAGGTTGACGCTGTAGGAGCCGCGCAGCAGCTTGCACGCCACGGGCCCCAGGGACCACGGCGACAGCTCGCTGTAGACAATCAGAGGCAGCGACGCCACGAACAGCAGGTCGGCGACGGCCACGTTCAGCAGGTAGATGTCCGTCATGGACTTGGTCCTCTTGTAGAAGGCGTAGGTGACGATCACCAGGATGTTCCCCACGAGGCCCAGGATGCAGATGATGGAGTGGATGTATGGAACAATCACACGCTCCACCCAATGGTTGGTCTGGTGAGAGCACGGTTCATTGCCATATGAATAATCAGTCCCGTTATAGTCGAAATCTGATTGGTTGAGCAAGCTGTCATAGTCATAGTCTGAGCCCTCCATCGTCACGTCCAGCTGTAAACAGAGACAGAGCATTAATACACAGCGAGGAGGAATCAAAGAGAGAAAACAAAACATAAAGAAACATTTGAGTCATGAGAAACAGAGAAGATGAAAGACGTCTCCCTGCGCTCTTTGGTCTCCATCACCGTGTGTTCATGCAGCTGAATACACCTGAGAGACGATTTCATCTGGATACAAAAGTCCGGCAAGGACTTGAGATTTGGAAGTTTTAGACATCCGTCCGGCTTAGATAGCCTAAACCTTTATCATCAACATGTTCTGTTTTGACCCTGAGTGTATCCCCCTACTGAAAGCGACGTGACATGATTAAAAATTGCTCCCATCTATTGTGTATTACCACTACACTGCCCAAAGCATGCTGGGTAACATAGCAACCAGGCTTTTTCCATCTTTCCTCCGTCATGAGGTCATCATGTTGCATTTAAATCAAATGGTGGTTTACTGGTCAGTAAATAAAGTTTGTGTTGATTTAAAGACAGCGAGTGAGCAGAGGAGGGGGGGCAGAGAGACTCGAGGGCTGAGGGTCTGAACTTCACAATGTTAGCATAGCTCGACTAGCGTACAGGTAGCTATCAGGATTACAAACCCCACCTGGTGGACGCAGATGGTACTACAAGAGCTGCTCATTCACTTATGATGAAAACGATAGAAATCAAGACACAGGATGTAGACGTTTGAACCTTTTTTCACTTCTGAGAGACCCTCAAATACAGACTGAGACTGTGAGATGTGTACGCAGATGATACTGTGATGTATTTCAATCCAAAGTCCAATCAACAAGCTGTGAGCATCATGTGATTGTTTCATATCTTTCTGTGAAAGTTTGGTTAGGTTTAGAAACACAGAAGAATGGTTATATATAGTCCTGCTTCATCTGAGTAGGTTTTTGACAAAGTGCAGTCTCTTCAAATATTGATATATTTCAGCTTCAGTCCCCCAAATGTTCGAGTTCAACATTTTAATGGTCAATGAGTGCGACTACTTAAGTAATGGACTTAAGGATCCTGGTTTTGATCATGTTTTAAGGATCCCGTTTTCCATGTTTGTGCGTGTAAATATCAGATCCGGATTTCAGGAACCATGATGAGCCCTAATCTTGATTTAGAGTTGCTCCCTGGAGAACTTAGAAAGAAAACAGGTCATTTAAAAGCCTTCAACTGGTTTCTGACAGCCGACGACTACCTGCACATGCGACACCTCAGCCAAGGGACGTATCAGCAAACCAAACATGGCGGCGGCAACGAGAACATCTTTATTTCTGGAACGACGAAGAAACTGAGTTTTGTCTTTTGGTGATGAAAGAATTTAATAAAGCAGGATACGAGTACTGAACATGTAAACAGGAAGAAGAAGATCGAGAACATTACGGTAAATTTAATCAAGAGAACGCCAGATTTTGTTTCCAGCTGAGTCAGCAGTTAAGTTACAAGAAGTCAAAGTATGTTCCCTGTTGTTTGAAGTCCGGGCCTCTATCTGGGCTCTGGACACTCTGCACTTTGAGAACGTTAGCGGACACTCGGTCACAGCTTTTTGTAAACATGTTTCCTTTAAGTTGGACTTGAAACCTGAGCGAATCATTAAAGGTGTTTTCAGGAGGCTGTGGGTCTTTGACTGGTTCCATTCCGAGATCTGGAAACCATTAGGTTCATTTACATGATGAGATATTCAGATGACATGAAAGTGAAGCACAAATGTCACAGGTTTGGAGTCGTGGTGTGACAGCAGCTGCAGACTCGGTTCTGCAGGTACTGACGCGGTGGGAACGTCCCCGTTGTGGTTGATGGAGGTGGTGGAGATGAGAATGTGTTTGTACTCAAGTGTGCAGAGAAAACAGGTCAGATCAGTCTGAGAGAGCGAGTGACCCACTTCATGTGTAACCTGTGGTTTCACTCACAAAGACTCCTGCAGAGATCTTCTTATCAGATGTTACCTCCATTTTAGTCTCTTCTCCAACAGAACCAGTTAAAGAGCCTCCACACTGCAAGTACAACCAGATCCACACATGCTAAGTGGGTTAGGGTACCCTAACCCCTGTGGCCACATGATGGTATAACAGCCCTCAGTTATGAGATGGTGGTCGACAGTTTCTTACTTCACAGAGACCGCTGGTTCTTTGACACTTGTTGATGAAGGTCTTGTCTTGAAATCTAAAGCATTTTAACTTGGACTTGTCTTGGTCTCAGACTGGGCAGACTCTGGATTTTAAATCAAAACCAGTCAAGACCACCTCTGAGTCATTACTGAGATTAGAAGGAAAAGCCTCTTTGTAAAAGAACAAATAACTTTATCTATAGTTTGATTTTTATCCCCCAGTGTTACGGTCTAAGTGAGGGCCACGCCCCCTAAACACAAGATGAGGATTTCTAAGTGATTTTTATCTTCTTGGTCTTGACTCAATCTCGCCCTGCCTTGGTTTTGGTCTCAGTCCGGTCTTGATCCTCTTAGTCTCAGAGCTCTCTGGTCTCCGGTAAGTCTTGGTCTCAGAGGACTCTGGTCTCGCGTAAGTCTTGGTCTCGGAGGACTCTGGTCTCGGGTAAGTCTTGGTCTCTGTGGTCTTGACTACAACACCACAATCAGGTCCACAGAGTATCAAACCCAGGAGAGGAAGCTGTTCAGATCAGAATCAGTCGGAGCTCAAAGGAGAAACGAAGAGTTCCTCAAACGTTGAACTGAACGCGTTGATCTGCTCTGAACTTCTGCTTCTTCTATCCCCTTAAAGGTTACAACAGGAGCCCAGTTTGTCCCCTCCGACTTCCCCTATTTATAATGTCACAGGAAGTCAAACTAAAAGTCAAACTGCAGCTTGTGTCTTTGTTCAGACGCTGACCATTTTACGTTGGCAGAAAATCAACAAGACCATTTTATTATTTACTCGATGTTAGAAATCAGAGAATCTCGTGTTTCTTCTGCTCGCTGACGTCGGTGTTTGGAGATCCGTCACCATGACAACGTGACCTGTGAATCTGTGGTTTGTCCACAGGGGGTGCTAGAGGAACAGTGTGAGAAGTTAAAGGAATAAAAAGGTGTTCAGTCAGGTGTTTGATCACCTGACTTCAGATGTTTACTTTTATATTTCTCTTTATTCCTCAAGTCACGACCGACGCTAAGAATTGAAGCTAGCCATAAACTTCTTTAGGGCTGAGGGTCATTGCGATAACACGATCTTAAACTTTGATTTGATTCTAGTAAAAATCAAACGATTTCGAGACCTGTTTGTTACCACGGCAACAGAAGTAGTAGTCCTAGACGCCCAGTGTTTGGTCATGTCTGATTTTTGGGCCTTCATTGGAACAGAGACAGGAAGTGTTCAGGGGGTTTGAACCAATACGGCGCCTCGTCCTTTGTTGTTTTGAATGATAAATGTTTAAGGTGAACTCCTGCACGCCGTCTGAGCTGCATGAACAAAAACACAAACATTGACAACGTTTCAGTGCAACAAAGACGGTTTGCAAACGTCTAGAAGATCGTTGGCAACCCTTCAGAAGCACAAGGCATGATTCTGTTAAAACTCTCACCATATCGATATCTGTTTGTTACCGTGGCAACAGAAGTAGAAGTCTTAGGCGCCCAGTGATTGGTCAGGTTGACTCCAGCACACTGTCTGAACTGAACAAAAAGTGCGACATGGTGGGACATGTTGTGACATGTTGTGACATGTGATGTGATGATTACCTCGCTCCTCTCCTTCACATCCATCTCATATTTAAAGCTTTAAAGCAATATTATACGTGACGTCTAAACGCCATCGAGTCGCTGACGCTCAAACCTTCAGAATATACGTGATTGAAATGTTGGATGTGAATATAAATGTTCAGAACAATCTGAAGAGTTCATGAACGTTCCTTCACATTCATCTTTAATCAAGTCTCTTTTTGATTTGACGTTTATGAGGTTTTATTCTGAAAGTTTCAGGAAAAGATGATCTCTATAACTTCCTTATTTCCTCCTGAGTCATGAATCACTTTATTCTGTCTCCTTCAGTGGATGTGTTTTAAGATGAACATCCTGCTGGGACTCTATGCCGCATGGAGAGAAGAGTTCCCTCCAACAACAGCACCACATCAAAGAACAGTCATAAAACCAATAAACCAATAAAAACCAATAAACCAAAACTCAAGGGCCATCACACCTCTTGTCAAAGTGGTAAAACACCAACAGTTGGTAGGTCAGGGGAGAATCATTAAGTCTTCCTGTTACAAAGATTCCCTTACAGTGAACCAGGGATGAAGAAATAGATCTCTCTGTGTGCAGAACGGTAAATTTAATCAAGAGTATGCCAGCGGTTTGTTTGCAGCCGAGTCAGCAGTTATGTTCATAAATCCTCCTCTGTTGTTTGAAGACCAGGGCTCTCTCTGGACTTTGAGACTTTACGAGAAACAACACTTCAAAGAAGGACTGAAAAAAAAAGAGGTAAATAAGAGAAGAAGAAGAGAAGAGGTGAATAAGACAAGAAGAAGAAGAGAGTTTTTGATCAAAGAGTGAAAAGTCAGAGAAGAGAGAAATAAAAAGCAGAACTCACAGGTTGGCGGGTTGTCGGGCTGCTGCTCGTTCGTCCAGATGATGGTGGTGATAAATGTGCTGAACGACATCCAGACACTCTGACAACACACCTGAGACGTGTGGGTGAGGAGAGAGAGAGGGGAGAGAGAGAGAGACAGAGAGAGAGAGAGAGAGAGAGAGAGAGAGAGAGAGAGAGGGGGGAGAGAGAGAGGAAGAGAGAGAGAGAGAGAGCGAGAGAGAGGTTACAGACAGAACTGGTTACCGTGACGTCTAAACGCCATCGAGTCGCTGACGCTCAAACCTTCAGAATATACGTGATTGAAATGTTGGATGTGAATATAAATGTTCAGAACAATCTGAAGAGTTCATGAACGTTCCTTCACATTCATCTTTAATCAAGTCTCTTTTTGATTTGACGTTTATGAGGTTTTATTCTGAAAGTTTCAGGAAAAGATGATCTCTATAACTTCCTTATTTCCTCCTGAGTCATGAATCACTTTATTCTGTCTCCTTCAGTGGATGTGTTTTAAGATGAACATCCTGCTGGGACTCTATGCCGCATGGAGAGAAGAGTTCCCTCCAACAACAGCACCACATCAAAGAACAGTCATAAAACCAATAAACCAATAAAAACCAATACACCAAAACTCAAGGGCCATCACACCTCTTGTCAAAGTGGTAAAACACCAACAGTTGGTAGGTCAGGGGAGAATCATTAAGTCTTCCTGTTACAAAGATTCCCTTACAGTGAACCAGGGATGAAGAAATAGATCTCTCTGTGTGCAGAACGGTAAATTTAATCAAGAGTATGCCAGCGGTTTGTTTGCAGCCGAGTCAGCAGTTATGTTCATAAATCCTCCTCTGTTGTTTGAAGACCAGGGCTCTCTCTGGACTTTGAGACTTTACGAGAAACAACACTTCAAAGAAGGACTGAAAAAAAAAGAGGTAAATAAGAGAAGAAGAAGAGAAGAGGTGAATAAGACAAGAAGAAGAGAGTTTTTGATCAAAGAGTGAAAAGTCAGAGAAGAGAGAAATAAAAAGCAGAACTCACAGGTTGGCGGGTTGTCGGGCTGCTGCTCGTTCGTCCAGATGATGGTGGTGATAAATGTGCTGAACGACATCCAGACACTCTGACAACACACCTGAGACGTGTGGGTGAGGAGAGAGAGAGGGGAGAGAGAGAGAGACAGAGAGAGAGAGAGAGAGAGAGAGAGAGAGAGAGAGAGAGAGAGGGGGGAGAGAGAGAGGAAGAGAGAGAGAGAGAGAGCGAGAGAGAGGTTACAGACAGAACTGGTTACCCAGAGAGGCCAGGCTGTGTTCACTCATCAGAATCTCACTTCCTCCTACACTGTGGCATATATAGAGATTTAAGAGAGGCTCTCTTTGATTACATTTAAAATAAATATTCTGACTTTCTCCATCTCCCTCATCCTCAGAAGCTGCTCTATCTCTGTGGAGAGAAAAGTCTGTGCGCAGTACGAGCTGCTAAATATGTTCATGATTGTCACATACTAAGACAAAATACACTGAATGTGTCATAGAAATACACTGTTAAAATGATTCATATTATTGTTAATGTTTTTTTTCATATTTGTTATATTTGTTTACTGAATATATTGTTATCATTTGTTAAACAATTTCTTTTTGTACTGCTTCGGCAACATGGATTGTTGATCTGTCATGCCAATAAAGCTCATTTGAATTGAATTGAAAGACAGGAAACCTGTCTGTACATCTGTACAGATGTTACTGGATTGGTACAGATGTTACTGGATTGGTACAGATGTTACTGGATTGGTACAGATGTTACTGGATTGGCACAGATGTTACTGGATTGGTACAGATGTTACTGGATTGAGTTTTCATTGACTTGATGTTGCTTTGTTAAATAAATTCTGTTATAATTTAAGAGAGCAGTTTGTGATTACTGGTGTATTTGCATTGTGATATAAGCTGGGTGTGAGGGCTTTGTGTACGGATTTCACGCCTTCAATTTATTAAATACAGTTATTAATTATTAATAATATTAGTAATTAAATAACTAATTTGAGACTGATTTTAGCGATATTTTGGTTATTTTTCCCTGGTTTCAGGGTGGTGCCCCCGAGTCAATTAAACATAGTTTCATAACAGCGTCATTTATATTACTAAATAATTAAATATGAATATTAATAATATAAACCAATTTGACGAGGTAAAACACCAACAAATGGTGCCCCATGTGAGGCATTCAATAAAACCATCTTTATTACACTGTTAATGCACAGTAATCCGAATCCGAGGAAGTTTAACTTCAGATTGTTGCACATTAAACCTCAAGAAAGAGAGAGAAACATCTTACAATACGACCATATCCAAATAATCATTCATGAAACAACCTGTTACAACAAAAGTATTTATTGCTCATTCAAACTGTACAGAATTAAATATTGACGATACAAAGAGGTGCATGATGGGAAAGCAGAGCGTGGTCAGGCCACATCCTCCATGTAGTCGGCTCCGTGACTCTGACTGAGCTGAGAGACGCTCAGGTCCTGAGTGGTTTCATCAAACTGCAGAACAAAGAGCAGCACAAGGGTTAATGTAAGCATTTAAAGGGACAGCACACACAGGTAAAACCTCAAACAGGAAGTGTGAGCACCTTGTCGCTGTTCTCAGGACCCTCAATGGAAACTTCCTCGATCTCCTCTCCGATACTGAGCTCACTCTTAGAGAGGTCGGACCGATGACTGAAACAGTGAAACAGGAAACTGTGAGACATTTTCTTCTCAGGTGTGAGCATCGTTTTAATCAAGAAAACAGAGAGGGTGACCAGGTGTCTCGCTTTGGTCGAGACTGTGGAGTATTTTCATCAGCAGTCCCACAAAGTGAGATCCTGTTCCTCATCTGTTTGGAGCGTTCAGCACCCTGAAGTGTGATCCAGCATGTGGTCAGTCCTACCTGTTGAAGTCATCGTCGTACTCCACATCGTCATCTGTCAAACAAAGATTTCATTGTTGTTTTTTTCATTCTTTAGGAGCAGGAGGACACGATGACAGAGAACCACAGAAAAGAGTGAAATGATTTGACTGTTTGCAGACGACACTCATGTTTATCACAGAGGAAGAAAACAGCAGAGAGGTCTTTCCTCCTGTCAGTCTGATTCTGCTTAATAAAGTCTCCTGTGTAACCTTTATTGGAACCCCCCTCCCCCTCTTTAA
>NC_089209.1:293477-295977 GCF_963930695.1 Labrus bergylta | reverse complement strand
ACACACACACACACACACACACACACACACACACACACACACACACACACACACACACACACACACACACACATACACACACACACGAAACAGTGAAGAGCTGATCTTTGGTCTGTTTTATATCAAACTGCACCTCACATTTCATATCAACGTTTACATCCTGGATTTCTTCTTTGTTACTTTCTCTCGTTCACAAAAGTGACAGAAAGAGGTAAAGCCTTAGAGGGTTGTTCTGCTGTTTTTAGATTACACCCCAATAGTTCTCATATTACTGCTTATTTTTATAGTCCATACAAGATCATAGGAGAACTACAAGATCACAGGAGAACTACAAGATCACAGGAGAACTACAAGATCACAGGAGAACTACAAGATCACAGGAGAACTACAAGATCTCAGGAGAACTACAAGATCTCAGGAGAACTACAAGATCTTAGGAGAACTACAAGATCACAAGAGAACTACAAGACCACAGAAGAACTACAAGATCACAAGAGAACTACAAGACCACAGAAGAACTACAAGATCACAGGAGAACTACAAGATCACAGGAGAACTACAAGATCTCAGGAGAACTACAAGATCACAGGAGAATTACAAGACCACAGAAGAACTACAAGATCACAGGAGAACTACAAGATCACAGGAGAACTACAAGACCACAGAAGAACTACAAGATCACAGGAGAACTACAAGATCACAGGAGAACTACAAGATCTCAGGAGAACTACAAGATCACAGGAGAACTACAAGACCACAGAAGAACTACAAGATCACAGGAGAACTACAAGATCACAGAAGAACTACAAGATCACAAGAGAACTACAAGATCACAAGAGAACGACAAGATCACAGGAGAACTACAAGATCACAGGAGAACTACAAGATCACAGGCCTGAGGTCAGAGGTCAATAGAAGCTGACCTGAGGTCAGAGGTCAATAGAAGCTGACCTGGGGTCAGAGGTTAATATAGCCGCTTATTCAAATATATCAGGGCTCTTTCATATTAAAGGTAAAGGTCGGTTGTCCTCACCAGCCATAGGTCTTCTGTGGTTTGGGCAGCGGGTCGTCGAAGAACGAGTCCCCCTCGTCAGGGTCGTCCTCCAGGTCCTCCCGGTCCAGGTCCTCCCGGTCCAGGTCCTCCCGGTCCCTCTGCAGACCCGAGGTGTCTCCGTGTTTGGAGCCCCGCTGCTGCTGCTGGGAGTCTCCTTTACCCAGAGACTCCCCGCCCTCTGAGCCCTGATCAACGACACAAAGACACAACGACACAAAGACACAAAGACACAACGACACAAAGACACAAAGACACAACGACACAACGACACAAAGACACAACGACACAACGACACAAAGACACAAAGACACAAAGACACAACGACACAAAGACACAACGACACAAAGACACAAAGACACAAAGACACAACGACACAACGACACAACGACACAAAGACACAAAGACACAACGACACAAAGACACAAAGACACAACGACACAACGACACAAAGACACAAAGACACAACGACACAACGACACAACGACACAACGACACAAAGACACAAAGACAGCTTCAGGTCAAAGACTGGAGGATCATCTCTTCCCACTGACGGGTCTTAATGATGTGTTTGGATTCTGATTAGTGAGGAGACTCAGAACAGGATGTGAGCTCCTCGTACTTCAGTCTGTTTCTTGTTTTAAAGATGAAACAGAGAGACATGTTGATGGTGACAGTGAGCAGGACGCTGGGACTGAGAGGGTTAATAATGATGCAACACGTGTGATGTCAGAGTTAGTAAGCAGAGGTGAGTGAGTGTTAGCATGAAGCTAAAGCTAATCCTCAGGGTGTTACCTTGGCTGCTGTCTGAATCTGTCCTCTGAGAGTCTGTCCTTTAAACCGAGGGATCTGTGCGCGACAGGGACACGGATCAGCTGACAAACACCTGACAGCTTTATTGGACAGACCGTCCACCAATCACATTAGAGCTTTATTTACATGTTAGCAACAGTTAGCAGCTAGCTGAGTTAGCTTGTTTGGTGTTTATGTTGATGCTCTCTGCGTTAGACTCAGGACTGTTGTTGGCAGAAAGTGAATTAGTTGTTGACGTCTGTGCTGCAGTGATGTCAGACTCACAGACACAGTGACATCACAGGTGGGTGTGGTTTAGGGTTGTCATGATACCAGAGGAGTAAACTTTGATGTGTTTCCACTTCAAAGATGAGTAATCTCTCGTTTTATTTCAGGTCACTCTGAGACCACCTCCCTCAGACCTAGAACATCAGAACTAACTAATCCCACCTGTGGGCGCCCCGTCACCCGCTGCTCCCACGCTCAAACGCTCTTCCTATGGAGAGGGAAGTAAAGGACGAGGCAGACCTCCACCACCCAGTGAAACAAAAGGTGAAAGAGACGTACCTTACTGACAGCTGGAGAGCTCTCCTCTGGACCGGGACTCACATCAGAGTCCTGAAGAACCTGAACAGGAAGCTGGTCTTTATTCACGAG
>NC_089209.1:285977-288477 GCF_963930695.1 Labrus bergylta | reverse complement strand
TGTGGACCAAAGTGTGGACCAAAAAGTGGACCAAAGTGTGGACCAAAGTGTGGACCAAAAAGTGGACCAAAGTGTGGACCAAAGAGTGGACCAAAGAGTGGACCAAAGAGTGGACCAAAGAGTGGACCAAAGAGTGGACCAAAGTGTGGACCAAAGAGTGGACCAAAGTGTGGACCAAAGAGTGGACCAAAGAGTGGACCAAAAAGTGGACCAAAGTGTGGACCAAAAAGTGGACCAAAGTGTGGACCAAAGAGTGGACCAAAGAGTGGACCAAAGAGTGGACCAAAGAGTGGACCAAAGAGTGGACCAAAGAGTGGACCAAAGTGTGGACCAAAGAGTGGACCAAAGCGTGGACCAAAGTGTCTGAGCTCCAGCATGAAACCAAAACAACTGGCGCTGCATTGTTGTGTTAGCATGCTAATGCTAGTGATCTTTATTCTGCTGGTATCTTCACACTGCATGTAAATTGACCTGAAATGAGCGTGATCTAGAAACACAGTTAAGCAGTGAGTACAGTATGTTATTCTTCTTTTCTCTAGTCCCTCAATTAAACAACTTTTATACACGAGGGGAGGAGTCAGCCGGCCGTCCTGGCGATGTAAACAAAGTGAAGATAGGACTCTGAAAACTCTGAAAACATCACAGACAGTGGGACTCGGGTGTTACACCCATTGTAGACAGTCATGACTCACAGAGTTATTTTTAGAGGAGATACTTGATTTTTATATTTAAGTGTGAAAAATCACAGATAAAGACTTTAACAGACTTTATATGGGGGGGGGTAAGTCTGTTATTAAGAGACATGCTTGTCAAACAAAAAGGTATGATACACACTCACACAGGATCATAGATTGATGTCACACTGAGGGCGTCCCCAAAACCTACTGTTAGCCCCAAAGATACAACCACACCCCCCCAGGACCTAAACCACCGCCGCCCCCCTAAAGCTACTATCACCCCCAAAAGCCAGTGACGCCCCACAGCATGCCCCCATGAAGACGTGTTCCCCATGAAGACGTGTTCCCCATGAAGACGTGTTCCCCATGAAGACGTGTTCCCCATGAAGACGTGTTCCCCATGAAGACCTGTTCCCCATGAAGACGTGTTCCCCATGAAGACGTGTTCCCCATGAAGACGTGTTCCCCATGAAGACAGACAAATGAGAAGTGTGTGAGAACATGGAGTACAAAGGAAGTTCAGATCTGATCTCTGATTGGTTGATGAGTCTCTGATCTGTGATTGGTTGATGAGTCTCTGATCTGTGATTGGTTGATGAGTCTCTGATCTCTGATTGGTTGATGAGTCTCTGATCTCTGATTGGTTGATGAGTCTCTGATCAGTTGATGAGTCTCTGATCTCTGATTGGTTGATGAGTCTCTGATCAGTTGATGAGTCTCTGATCTCTGATTGGTTGATGAGTCTCTGATCTGTGATTGGTTGATGAGTCTCTGATCTGTGATTGGTTGATGAGTCTCTGATCTCTGATTGGTTGATGAGTCTCTGATCTGTGATTGGTTGATGAGTCTCTGATCTCTGATTGGTTGATGAGTCTCTGATCTGTGATTGGTTGATGAGTCTCTGATCTGTGATTGGTTGATGAGTCTCTGATCTCTGATTGGTTGATGAGTCTCTGATCTGTGATTGGTTGATGAGTCTCCGATCTCTGATTGGTTGATGAGTCTCTGATCTGTGATTGGTTGATGAGTCTCTGATCTCTGATTGGTTGATGAGTCTCTGATCTGTGATTGGTTGATGAGTCTCTGATCTGTGATTGGTTGATGAGTCTCTGATCTCTGATTGGTTGATGAGTCTCTGATCTCTGATTGGTTGATGAGTCTCTGATCTGTGATTGGTTGATGAGTCTCTGATCTGTGATTGGTTGATGAGTCTCTGATCTGTGATTGGTTGATGAGTCTCTGATTGGTTGATGAGTCTCTGATCTGTGATTGGTTGATGAGTCTCTGATCTGTGATTGGTTGATGAGTCTCTGATCTCTGATTGGTTGATGAGTCTCTGATCTCTGATTGGTTGATGAGTCTCTGATCTGTGATTGGTTGATGAGTCTCTGATCTGTGATTGGTTGATGAGTCTCTCACCTCTGTGGTCTTGTGTCTCCTCCTGACGAGCTCCAGCAGCAGAGGAGAGTTCCTGTTCACGTCAGACTCTGACAGACCCAGATCTCTGCAGACCAGGTCCCGACCATCCAGACCGTTCAGCTGCAGAGAGACGGACAAACAAAAATCAGGAGACAAGAGGAGAAGTGTGTCCTTCACGCCCGTCCTCTGATGTGTTTTTTAAAAGCTTCTCCATGATGATTGGACGCCATCAATCATTAAAATATCAGATTGTTTGAAAACTTCAGAGTATGGAACATTTGATCCCTGATGTTAAAGTTGGTTTAGCGCTTTAGCTTTATTTCAAAGTGTTTCATTCTGAAACTTCTTCACAGGATGTGATGTATGTGTGGTCGTTATTTAAATAATAAACATCAACACTGTGG
>NC_089209.1:275977-283477 GCF_963930695.1 Labrus bergylta | reverse complement strand
ATAAGTTAATATAATTTAATATAATTTAATATAAGTTAATATAATTTAATATAAGTTAATATAATTTAATATAATTTAATATAAGTTAATATAAGTGAATATAATTTAATATAATTTAATATAAGTTAATATAATTTAATATAAGTTAATATAATTTAATATAATTTAATATAAGTGAATATAAGTGAATATAATTTAATATAATTTAATATAAGTTAATATAATTTAATATAATTTAATATAATTTAATATAAGTTAATATAATTTAATATAATTTAATATAAGTGAATATAAGTGAATATAATTTAATATAATTTAATATAAGTTAATATAATTTAATATAATTTAATATAAGTTAATATAATTTAATATAAGTTAATATAAGTTAATATAATTTAATATAAGTTAATATAATTTAATATAAGTTAATATAATTTAATATAATTTAATATAAGTTAATATAATTTAATATAATTTAATATAAGTTAATATAATTTAATATAATTTAATATAAGTTAATATAATTTAATATAATTTAATATAAGTTAATATAATTTAATATAATTTAATATAAGTTAATATAATTTAAGATAATTTAATATAAGTTAATATAATTTAATATAAGTTAATATAATTTAATATAAGTTAATATAATTTAATATAATTTAATATAAGTTAATATAATTTAATATAATTTAATATAAGTTAATATAATTTAATATAAGTTAATATAATTTAATATAAGTTAATATAATTTAATATAAGTTAATATAATTTAATATAAGTTAATATAATTTAATATAATTTAATATAAGTTAATATAATTTAATATAAGTTAATATAATTTAATATAATTTAATATAAGTTAATATAATTTAATATAAGTTAATATAATTTAATATAATTTAATATAAGTTAATATAAGTTAATATAATTTAATATAATTTAATATAAGTTAATATAATTTAATATAAGTTAATATAATTTAAGATAATTTAATATAAGTTAATATAAGTTAATATAATTTAATATAAGTTAATATAATTTAATATAAGTTAATATAATTTAATATAATTTAATATAAGTTAATATAATTTAATATAATTTAATATAAGTTAATATAATTTAATATAATTTAATATAAGTTAATATAATTTAATATAAGTTAATATAATTTAATATAATTTAATATAAGTTAATATAATTTAATATAAGTTAATATAATTTAAGATAATTTAATATAAGTTAATATAAGTTAATATAATTTAATATAAGTTAATATAATTTAATATAACTACTTTAATTCTTCTGAATCAACATTAGCACAGTTAGCATCCCTGACGCTAAGCTATTAGCTCTGTAGCTAACAGTTAGAGACACAACCTGTTTGTTTGTGTGTTTGTTTGTTTGTTTGTTTGTTTGTTTGTTTGTTTGTTTGTGACCATGAGCAGGTCGCTGTAAACACAAACTAACAAACTAATGAGAGTTAACGTAACTACAGCGACATGCTAACGTTAGCCTAGCCTAGCATCCAGCGGGACGGTTAAGGTTTTACTAAGTTTAATGTAAAATAAAAACTGTTGTTCACCTTCAGCTTGTTGAGGACTCCGCTGTTCTCCAGGTTCTGGATCAGCAGGTCTCTGAGCTCCGTGTCGTCCTCTGTGGCTGACATGTTCCTGAAGCTAACTGAAGCTAACTGAAGCTAACGAAGCTAACTGCTGTCAGGACGACGGACCAAAACAAACACACCGGAAGTCTTCTTCTTCTACTACTGTTTGAAACCGGCTCAACACCAGCTTTTAGTGGACTGTCGCCCCCTGCTGGACACAGAGTGACCCAACACAAAACCAACCATAAAGATAAATAAAGATAAATAAAGATATGACATTTATTAATGAATAAAGATAAATAAAGATATGACATTTATTAATGAATAAAGATAAATAAAGATAAATAAAGATATGACATTTATTAATGAATAAAGATAAATAAAGATAAATAAAGATATGACATTTATTAATGAATAAAGATAAATAAAGATAAATAAAGATATGACATTTATTAATGAATAAAGATAAATAAAGATTTGACATTTATTAATGAATAAAGATAAATAAAGATAAATAAAGATATGACATTTATTAATGAATAAAGATAAATAAAGATATGACATTTATTAATGAATAAAGATAAATAAAGATTTGACATTTATTAATGAATAAAGATAAATAAAGATATGACATTTATTAATGAATAAAGATAAATAAAGGTAAATAAAGATATGACATTTATTAATGAATAAAGATAAATAAAGATAAATAAAGATATGACATTTATTAATGAATAAAGATAAATAAAGATAAATAAAGATATGACATTTATTAATGAATAAAGATAAATAAAGATTTGACATTTATTAATGAATAAAGATAAATAAAGATATGACATTTATTAATGAATAAAGATAAATAAAGGTAAATAAAGATATGACATTTATTAATGAATAAAGATAAATAAAGATAAATAAAGATATGACATTTATTAATGAATAAAGATAAATAAAGGTAAATAAAGATAAAAAACACGATTTCCTCTTAAAATCTTAAACAGCTTTACATGATTTCTTAAGATAGATGACATGAAACATTTGAACCGCCCTGCAAAAACCAACGCCCTAAGAGAGCTCTTGAGCTCTTGAGCTCTCTTAGGCTCCTCAAGATTGTTGGATGACAGCCTGCCAGAACAACCCCCCCCACCCCCCCCCCCCCACTCCCCACCGGATTGTTGATGGTTGGTCTGCCTCCCCCGACCCCCTTGCTCCCTATCCCTCTTCCTGCATCTTATCCCATCTCTCCCCCTATCCCTTTCCAACCCCGGCGCAGTCTAGGCCTGTGAAGGCTGTTTCGTCATGAGCCGGGGATCCGGCTGAAGATTTCTGCCTTTTAATAATAAAGTTTTTTCTTACCACTGTAACTTTTTCTGCTTTGTTAAAGTGCTCATGATGGATAGGCCGGGTCTTTGTAATATAACAATAAGTAAGGTCTTTTACCTGCTTTTTGTAACATAACAATAAGTAAGGTCTTTTACCTGCTTTTTGTAACATAACAATGAGTAAGGTCTTTTACCTGCTTTTTGTAACATAACAATGAGTAAGGTCTTTTACCTGCTTTTTGTAACATAACAATGAGTAAGGTCTTTTACCTGCTTTTTGTAACATAACAATGAGTAAGGTCTTTTACCTGCTTTTTGTAACATAACAATGAGTAAGGTCTTTTACCTGCTTTTTGTAACATAACAATAAGTAAGGTCTTTTACCTACTTTTTGTAACATAACAATGAGTAAGGTCTTTTACCTGCTTTTTGTAACATAACAATGAGTAAGGTCTTTTACCTGCTTTTTGTAACATAACAATGAGTAAGGTCTTTTACCTGCTTTTTGTAACATAACAATGAGTAAGGTCTTTTACCTGCTTTTTGTAACATAACAATGAGTAAGGTCTTTTACCTGCTTTTTGTATCATAACAATGAGTAAGGTCTTTTACCTGCTTTATGTAACATAACAATGAGTAAGGTCTTTTACCTGCTTTATGTATCATAACAATGAGTAAGATCTTTTACCTGCTTTTTGTATCATAACAATGAGTAAGGTCTTTTACCTGCTTTTTGTATCATAACAATGAGTAAGGTCTTTTACCTGCTTTATGTATCATAACAATGAGTAAGATCTTTTACCTGCTTTTTGTATCATAACAATGAGTAAGGTCTTTTACCTGCTTTTTGTATCATAACAATGAGTAAGGTCTTTTACCTGCTTTTTGTATCATAACAATGAGTAAGGTCTTTTACCTGCTTTTTGTAAAGTGTCTTGAGATAACACTTGTTATGAGTTGATGCTATACAAATAAATTGAATTGAAATTGAATATGTGTGATGGAGGTGAGGTCATAGTAATAACTCAGGCAGTGGGGGAGGGGCCTATGTGAGGTCTGTCCATGGGGCCCAGATCCATCCTGGACCCAGCCCTGCATCTTTAAGGGAAACTCAGGACATTATATTTAATCATTGTCTCAGGAACATCAGATTTATTAGGTAGGACCAGCATGCACTTGGGGTTTGTAGTTCTTTTACATGACTTCATATTTGGACATGCTCGCACAGATGTTGGCTTCAGGAACTACAAATGAGTCTGTTTTTATGATTTAACTGTTAGAGATTTAAAGACACAAAGAGGTTTTATTAACCCCGAACAGGAAGTCACTCTGTGGAGGAAAGAAGGAGAAGAAGGAGAAGAAGGAGAGAACAGAAGAGATGGAGGAGGAGGAGGAACAAAAAGACAAAAAAAGACAAAAGGAAAAATAAAAGAAGAGGACAGAAGAGGGGGAGGAGAGTTAGAGGGGGAGGATAAGAGAAAGTGAAAAGAAGTAAAAGGTGGAGGGAGGGGGGGGTAAAAAGGGAAGACAGGAAGGAGCGAAAGAGATGGATGTGAGGGGGCATCAGAGGGAGGAGGGGGGAGTCAGACAGACTGAGGAGGAGGAGGAGCAGGAAGAAGAGGAGGAAGGAGCATCAGGACACACAGACACACGGAGCCTCCGCCGCCGCCTCGCCGCCGCTGCAGCCGGACACACAAGCAGCAGACCCGGCAGCAGACCGGAGCCATGGCCGCCGAAGACCCCCGCACCACGGCCTGCACCGGCTCCAGCCTCCTGCAGCCGGTCAGCGAGATCACCAACCTGCCGCTGGACCAGGTAAGATCCTCCGGAGTGGGGGAGACATCCGAGCTCCGAGGCCGGCTGCCGGGTCTCACTCACACCGTGTTTGATGCGACATGCTCGGCCCGACAGGGGCGACATTTACCGGGGCGGTGTGAGGGATGAACCGGGGCGGTGTGAGGGATGAACCGGGGCGGTGTGAGGGATGAACCGGGGCGGTGTGAGGGATGAACCGGGCCGAGCACACAGGCGGAGCACACACGGTCCGTGCAAAATGGAAGCAGGCCTCACCGAGACAGGAAGGCGGATTTTAGAGCACAAACACGGCCCGGGTCTCACAGGCCCGGTGCAGAGAGGAGGTGCAGAGAGGAGGTGCAGAGAGGAGGTGCAGCAGAAACATGAAAACACAGATTTATGAAAAGCAGAGAAATCACAGCTGGGCCAATCAGCTGATCAACACAAAGACAGGAGACAGAATCATCTGTTTGACTTCTGCTCAGAAGGAGGGAGATGTTCTGTGTCCATACAGGCCCAACAACAACACATCTTCATCTTCATCATCATCACCATCATCATCATCACCATCATCTTCATCATCATCACCATCTTCATCATCATCATCTTCATCATCATCATCATCACATCTTCATCATCATCTTCATCATCATCATCATCATCATCATCATCATCACCTTCATCATCATCATCACCATCATCATCTTCATCACCATCACCATCTTCATCATCATCATCATCATCACCATCATCACCATCTTCATCATCATCATCACATCTTCATCATCATCTTCATCATCATCATCTTCATCTTCATCATCATCACCATCTTCATCATCATCATCATCATCATCATCATCACATCTTCATCATCATCTTCATCATCACCATCATCTTCATCTTCATCATCATGGGGGGTTAGGCGGGTTAGGCGGGTTAGGGGGGGTTAGGGGGGGTTAGGGGGGGGTTAGGGGGGGGTTAGGCGGGTTAGGGGGGTTAGGGGGGGGTTAGGCGGGTTAGGCGGGTTAGGGGGGGTTAGGGGGGGGTTAGGCGGGTTAGGGGGGGTTAGGGGGGTTAAGGGGGTTAGGGGGGTTAGGGGGGGTTAGGGGGGGTTAGGCGGGTTAGGGGGGGTTAGGGGGGTTAGGGGGGTTAGGGGGGGTTAGGGGGGGGTTAGGCGGGTTAGGGGGGGTTAGGGGGGTTAGGGGGGTTAGGGGGGGTTAGGCGGGTTAGGGGGGGTAGGGGGGTTAGGGGGGGTTAGGCGGGTTAGGGGGGTTAGGGGGGGTTAGGGGGGTTAGGGGGGTTAAGGGAGACCGGGGACGGCTGCAACACTTTCTGAGAAACTATTTGGACCAAAAGAATCAGATTGAAGCCGTCTAACATGGCCGCTTGGCGTCCTTAATCTCACTTCTCCCTCACCAACCAATCACAATCAAGACGGGGTGAGACTCCCGCTATCAACTTGTTAACATCAATGGTGGACAAGAAAACATGAAAAAAAGTACTGCACGTATATTAGCTTAATGTGCGTGCATGGCGAGCTGTAGAGGATTTCAAAATAAAGCGATGAATGGGAAGATATGGGGGACGTCTCACACAGGGCAGAGGGGAGGGGCCAAAGACAGGAAGGGGCTGCAGCAACAGTTAGCACTCTGAATGAGGGACAACCAGCTGGTGGACAATAAAACATTGTATTACTGTTTATATATAAACATTATATTACTGTTTGTCTTTTTTAAGATTTATTTTTGGGCTTTTTGTTCCTTTAAAGGGAAACTTCACCATGAAACATGAATCTGTGTTGACATTGGGTCATATATGTAGAAATGTGAAATACATTTTGAAGTTGGAGCCTTCTTGACTGAGAAAAGACAGAAAGTGTCTTTTTGGCTCATGTGGATGAAAGACACCAAATCCCAGAATGCACAGCACAGCAGGCCACTCCCACTAAGGTCCTCTAGTTCAGAATCAGAAACACTTTATTAATCCCAGAGGGAAATTCGATTGTTACAGTTTCTCAGTATAGCAGTAGAAATATAGAAATAAAAACATGTACAGACATATTTACTTCAACACATCAACAGACTCTGTGTCCAAACACTGAGAGCACCGACACTACCAGACCGCCCCGACTCGAGCCGGCCCCGGCTCCTCGTCCTCACCGCCGACAGGCAGACATCATGTCTCGGCTGCTGAGCTGGCAGCGTCCAGCAGTATGGCTGCGAGATGTCCGGTGGCCAGAACACAAGACCGGCCTGTCAGCAGCCGTCTCACGGCTTTATTTAGATTTTTTCTCCATTATCAGCTCTCTCCATAGAGCCTGTTAGCATAGCTTCAAAGCAACATGGCGGACGTTAAGTTTAGATTCTGGGAGTGAGGCCCCACCCACTGATCTGTGATTGGTCTGTAGCTTCAGCTCCTTTTCAGACTCAGAAATACAAAGATTTAACATCTCAGGGGAAAATGAAGGCGGGATGCACAAACATTCAGAAATACTACCAGGTTTCTAATGATGCTAAGCTAAATGCTAATGGGTGAAGTATCCCTTTAAAGAGAGAGAGAGATGACATGCAGGAAAGGAGGCGTGGTGTTACAGCGACGTTTATAAACCAGGAGCTTCACTTACACACACACACACACACACACAGACCGTCACACACACACACACACAGACCGTCACACACACACACACACACACACACACACAGACCGTCACACACACACACACACACACACACACAGACCGTCACACACACACACACACACACACACACAGAC
>NC_089209.1:253477-270977 GCF_963930695.1 Labrus bergylta | reverse complement strand
ATATTTAACTATTTAAGGTAAAGCTGGCGCTGAGGGGTGTGGCATTTTCGGCGGCCAGTTAAAAGTTACCAACCGAGTTGTCCAATCAGCGTGCAGAAGTTTACCTGCAGCTTCCTCTCCTCCACACCTGTCTGATGAATTAGATGTTGTTTCTTAAAGTGTTGGTACTTTTGGATTCCATCGATGATTAAAATAACAGACATCGTAAAGTATCAAAGTACCGTTTGTGTTGACAACCTCACTTCCTGTGTTGTCCAGGTACGCCCTTCACTTCCTGTTTCAGAGTGGACTCACCTACGGCATCATGATCCTGACTGGAGTGGAACACATGCACAAGTAAGCTTCAGGAAGTGGAAGGGGGGGGACTCACTGACTCACTGCAGGAGACAGACTCTAGTGGACACTGGAGGAACTGCAGCTGTAAAGTTAGACATTTTAACATAGAGCTCTATGGGGACTGACTCACTGCAGGAGACAGACTCCAGTGGACACTGGAGGAACTGCAGCTGTAAAGTTAGACATTTTAACATAGAGCTCTATGGGGACTGACTCACTGCAGGAGACAGACTCTAGTGGACACTGGAGGAACTGCAGCTGTAAAGTTAGACATTTTAACATAGAGCTCTATGGGGACTGACTCACTGCAGGAGACAGACTCTAGTGGACACTGGAGGAACTGCAGCTGTAAAGTTGGACATTTTAACATAGAGCTCTATGGGGACTGACTCACTGCAGGAGACAGACTCTAGTGGACACTGGAGGAACTGCAGCTGTAAAGTTAGACATTTTAACATAGAGCTCTATGAGGACTGACTCACTGCAGGAGACAGACTCTAGTGGACACTGGAGGAACTGCAGTATTTGGTTGCTTGGAGGATGCAGCTTAGTTGACTACACTCTGTCTGGGTTCAAAGATTTTCTCAGGGGCCAGATTTGCTCCTGGTCTGTGATCTTTGACCTCCCCCAGTGGACACTGTCAGTGTTTTTTTTCCTGGTGTTCACAAACAGCTGATTCAGCGTCTTGTTCTTCACTGATGTTCTGCTGCCTACAGGGGCCTGCTGATGATGTCATGATGATGTCATACTTAATACTCGGGTCCCTTGGTCTTGTCTTTGTGGCAGAGAGCTTTATCTGTGTGTTTATTCAAAGCTTCCCGGTACAACCACAGAGAGAATCAGAGAGAGAAAGTCACTTAGGTGGATGTTCAGGAATCAAACCTTTAAAAAGTTTAATCTATTTCATAAGACAAGTTGCAAAGTGTGCTGGAGTTTACCTGCAGTTTTTTGGTCTTTAAAAACAAGAAATGACCCAGTGTTGTTTCCTAGGACTTCTGTTTTTGTTGCCATGGTATTAAACAGGTATCGATTGATTTTGAATAGAATCATATCCAAGTTTAAAATGTGTGTTTGATACCAACCCTACGTCCACCATGAGCTTCTGAAGAGAGGTTCTGAAGCCTGACTCTACCTCACCGTGTGTCCCAAGCGGGCGTCGGCGACAAGGTCAGCTTAACTCTAATGTTTCCTATTTGAGGAAAGAGGAGTGGAGGCGGGGCTTAAAGCAACAATATGAAGGAATTTGGTTCGCTGAACCTTGATGCCAACTAAAGGTCTTTAAATGTAACTGCACTGTATTGAGGCAAAACATTTAGAACACGCCCACCTTTCAGTCAACCAAGCCACTCCTCCAATTATGCAAATGTATGAATGACTCTTAGTCCTGATCAAATCAAAATGGCTGAGTAATAAAAATCTTAGCCCCATACAGAGTGTGCAGATAAAATAAGAGCTGGGACCTGATGGGGACTGACTCACTGCAGGAGACAGACTCTAGTGGACACTGGAGGAACTGCAGCTTCTGTCCTGAAACCTGAAGATCAGAAGGAGCCTGCTGTTGTTTTGCAGCTATAATGAGCACAGCAGCCTGTAGGGGGCACTAACTGGGTGGTGTTTGATTTGCAGGTACTGCCTCCTGGTGGCTCTCAGCTATCTGAGTCTGTGTCAGATCACTCGAGTGTACGTCTTCGACTACGGCATGTACTCTGCAGACTTCACAGGGTGAGCCGGCTGAAACATCACACTTTTTATATTCCTGATGTTTCTCTCTGAATAAAGTCAGTGAGGTGTTCTCATGTCTCTCTGCAGCCCCATGATGGTGATCACACAGAAGATCACCAGCCTGGCCTTTGAAATCCACGACGGTAAGAGTGGGGTGACTTGTAGCCTCATTCAGTTTGTTGTTGTTTGAATGTTTTTAAAGTTGAGTTTGGATGTGTTTGGAGCAGGGATGGCACGGAAAGAGGAACATCTGACTCCAGGACAGAAGATTCTGGCCATAAGGTTTGTGTCATTACAGCATCTCTTTTCAAAAACATTTCTAAACAGTGGTGTGGTCTTTTATTATCTATAGAGCTGTAAACATGCTTAACCCTCAGGCATCAGTTTAATTTACGACCCTCTTAAGTCGTTAAGGACAAAAATGTCCACTTACAAAAAACTGCTATACAAATAGAACAGATTGGTATTTTTTTCTACTTTTTTTGCATGAATCTCTTTAACAACTTCAGCCCTGCTCAAAACTACCAAACATTCAATCATTTTTAGGAATTTAACCCTTTAAATGCCAGAATTATGTAATCAAACTGGCATTTAAAGGGGTTAAATTCCTGATAATTATTCAATAGTTAGGGGCGCGCTGGTTGCGCAATGGTTGGGTTAAGGGTTGTATTGATGTATTGAGACTCTCGTCTCGAGCGGTAGGCTCGGGTTCGCTTCCACCCGTGGCCCCTTTCCACATGTCATTCCCCGCTCTCTCTCCCTGGTTTCAGACTCTGTCCACTGTTCTCTCTCTGCATTAAAGGCACGAAAAGCCCAAAATAAATCTTAAAAAAAAATAAAAAAGTATTCAATAGTTGATAGTTTTGAGCAGGGCTGAAGTTGTTTAAGAGATTTTGGCAAAAAAAAGTAGAAAAAAATATCAATCTGTTCTATTTTTATATCAGTTTTTGTAAATTGGACATTTCCGCCCTCCAATGTCCAAACAGGGAACTACATTTTAAATCTGATGCTACACAAAAACTAACAATGCATCAAAGTCAATATTTTGGATAATCTTTGACATATCCAAGACTGATTTAAAAAAAATCCCCCAGCCACCAAATATTTGTTTTATGGAAAATAACTAATTTTTGTGTTTTTATTTCATAAATAACAACAGTGACATCAAGTAATCAAACTGGCATTTAAAGGGTTAAATTCCTAAAAATGATTGAATGTTTGGTAGTTTTGAGCAGGGCTGAAGTTGTTTAAGACATGTATGCAGAAAAAAGTAGAAGAAAATATCAATCTGTTCTATTTTTATAGCAGTTTTTTGTAAGTGGACATTTTTTGTCCTTCAGAGGACCTTCCTTGTGACTTCAGAGGGTAGTAAACATGTTTCTCAGTGTTCTATTGATCTATTAAAAAAATAAAATCTGCATTCAAAAATGTTCAAGAGAGTCTTTCTTACAAAAAATGTGTGTCATATGCACAAACACAGACAAAATGATGGCCAGATAAAGAGTAAACATTTGACCAAATGGATTAAAATGTCCATAATGATGCATGAGGGTTAACCCATCAATGAAGCCTTACGTCGTGTTTGAACCTAAAGTGAATTCTATGAACAAATGTAGCTGTGGAGAAGTTTCTTTCTCTCTCTCATGGAATGAATCAGGCAAAGACGGTCTCTCACAGACATTCTGGTAGCGCCAACATTGTGTGCGTTTAAGACTTCCAGACAACAACATCGTGTTAGAACAGAGTTAGAACTCATTCTTTCTGTCCCTGTGAAAAGCAGAGCAGCACAATAGGAGACTAGAGGAGTCTTCAGGTCCCCTCAGTTCTTTTCTCCTCACTGATCATTCATGGTTTCAGGAGGATGCCCAGCCTGCTGGAGTACTTCAGCTACAACTGTAACTTCATGGGGATCCTAGCCGGACCCACCTGCTCCTACAACGACTACATCGCCTTCATCGAGGGAGACCCACGGCGCCATAGAGACCAGGAGGCCGACAGGAAGTCCTATGGGAAGCTGAAGCAGAGCGAGCCCTCTCCAAACGTACGACAAACGACCACTAATATAACCTTAACCTTCCATGAATATCCACGACCACCCGGTCGTGTCCTCAGGGCGTTTTAAAGCTGTGAAACCAGACGCTCTCCGTTATTCTCACAGACAAAGTGAAAAATAATCTTTGTTTTTTGTTTGTGCAGACTGAAGTGGTCCGGAAAGTGGCCACCTCCTTCTTCTGCCTGCTCGTCTTCCTGTCCGTCTGTAAAGTGTTCCCCGTCGAACGAAACATCGACGATGACTTCATCGCCAACACGCCATTCTACGCTCAGGTGGTCTACCTGTACCTGTCCATGCTGACCACCAGACCAAAGTACTACTTCGTCTGGACGCTCGGTGAGTGTCTGAAACCTGGATCTGCTTTTTCTTTCCATCTTTCTATTCTCCAAATGGCTTTGCCTCGGGATCTTCTATCTCACCTGACTCACATGTTAACCTGTCGACCTTTTTTCTTTTGTCTTTTAACCTCAGCGGATGCTATCAACAATGCCGCCGGCTTTGGCTTCAACGGCTACGATGAAGATGGCTCACCTCGCTGGGACCTCATCTCCAACCTGAGGATCCTCAACATCGAGGTGAGGATCCTCAGAGGACTGAACTTTGAACAGCGGGTCGATGAAAACTGTCCTGGAACCTGCTAACTCACTGCTAGCTGTTAGCGGAAGAATCCAAAATGCTCACCATTGAATCTATACGCTAACTCTTAACTGTTAGCCAACAAATCCATTAGCTAACTCTTAACTGTTAGCCAACAAATCCATTAGCTAACTCTTAACTGTTAGCCAACAAATCCATTAGCTAACTCTTAACTGTTAGCCAACAAATCCATTAGCTAACTCTTAACTGTTAGCCAAAAAATATATTAGCTAACTCTTAACTTTAAGCTTATAATTCCCAAAACTATCTGCTAGCTGATGAATCATTGAACTAGGCTTTAGCTGATGAGTCCGCTAACTAACTGCTAGTTGAGATCTCATAAATTCACTTTGCTGTTAAATCATCAATCTGTGAACTATTTTCTAACTGTTAGCTTATTGATTTGCTAACTCATATAAACTGAAGAATCATCATCACATTTTTAGCTCTTAGCTGATGACCCTTTGAACCATATAGCAATTAGCTTACTAATGAGCCTAGCTTGTTAATGTTAGAGGTTCAATCTTGGCTAAATAGCCCGCCAGCTAAGCTAGCTGGACAAGAGGACTTTTTTGGCATCACCTAGGCTACACCTATTCTTGAGATAACATTGACTTGAACTCTGCTTTCTTCTGCTTTGTTTCAGTTAGCCACCAGCTTCAAAGTTTTCCTCGACAACTGGAACATTCAGACGGCTCATTGGCTGAAAAGGTGATGTCATTTATTCTGATTTCTACAGTGATAGTGAATCCTCACAGAGTCAGGTGGAAGAGGACAGATGCTAATGTAACCTGATGAATATTAAATATATAAACGTCTGTGTGACAGGGTGTGTTACGAGAGGTGTCCCTTCCACCCGACAGCAGCCACCTTCATCCTGTCGGCCATGTGGCACGGAGCTTATCCAGGCTACTACCTCACCTTCCTCACCGGCATCGTCATCACGCTGGCTGCCAGAGCGGTGAGCTGTCCCTGCTAACCGTTAGCTTAGGAGACCACAGAGCACTGTTAGCTGTAAATAAGTCCTGCTAATAAGCTAACAGCTGTCACCTGTTATGTCACGAGTCCACCGGGTGCTGTTAGAGAAGAAAATCCTGAGAAATCCAGAATAAAGTTGTAATTTTGGCGGAGGGCTAGCTGCTCTTCTGGTATAAGCTACCACTCAAAATTAAAACATTTAGCCTAAATTATTCTCATAAAATGACATACATTGTTTTTCTTTAAACCGTCCCTACTCTATCGAGGTCAAATAACATTAATCATTTTCTGTTAACAAGGGAGACGACTTACCTGCTGTTAGCTAAGCTGATGAGTCCCCGCTAGTTTTTACTTTTACGTTAAAGCCCGCTAGCGGATAGTTCATAGTTCACTAGCTTGATTTACTTTATAGCTTAGGGGGTTGAGGGCACAGTGAATGACTGCTAGCTTAAGAGCCAGCTAACTTACTGTTAGCTCCCTAGCCTTTTATCTGTTAGCTGTTAGCTTCTAAGCCTTATAACTGTTATCTGATGAGTCCATTAACTTACAGTTGGCTTTTAGACGATTAACTGTTAGCTAAGTGTTAGCTGTCGGGCTGGAAGCCCGTGGCAATCTTTGAACTGAGGAGCCTGTAAACTCACTGTTAGCTTCTGAGCCGTATAACCGTTAGCTTTTAGCTTTAACCTTTTAACATGTTAGCTGTTAGCTTCTGAGCCTTTTAACTTTTTACTTATCATCCAAATAGCTTTTAACTTCTGAGACAATTAACTCGCTGTTGGCTGTCATTAAGGAGCTAACCTGTAAGCTAATGAGTCTGCTAAGTGTTAGCTGTCGGGCTGGGAGCCCATGGCAATCTTTGAACTGAGCAGCCTGTAAACTCACTGTTAGCTGTTAGCTTTTACCTGTTAGCTGTGAGCTGGTCACTGATTTCTGCACTTTGTCTGCTGCTATTTGAATAAACATTATGTTCTCACAGGTCAGACACAACGTTCGGCCGTACTTCCTGCAATCATCCACCCACAAAATGGTTTATGATGTCATCACGTGGGCAGCCACTCAGATCGCCATCTGCTACACGGTGGTGCCTTTTGTCCTTCTGTCTGTGGGTCCGTCCATCAAGTTTTACAGGTCAGGAAAGCAGACAGCCTTAACTCAGGTTCATGTTTGTGTCAGATTGTTTCAATGTGTATCAATCAAAGATAAATGTCTGTGGTGAGCTTTACCTCCTGTTTAAGTTTGATTCAGGTTTCCTTATGATACTAAGGTTATGATGATAACAGACAAACATGATGAATCGCTGGGGGGACCTGACAAGACATGCTGAGGATCGAAGCATGGAGGAGTTTTTGTCTTGTGAAGTTAAAAACAGTTCACTTTGGATAAGGCTCGCAGTGGGAGAAAGAAGCGTCTCACCACAGAGTTTATTTAATGGAGGAGTCAAAAATGATCGCAAGGTTCCTCATGCTGACTATGGGGCCGACTTTATTACAAATTGAGCTGGTGGGGAAAGGAGGGCCAAACCGGACTATCAGGATTTCAGTTTCTCATGTCGTTTTAAGAAGTGTTTTAGATTCCTCATCTTTTCTAATCCTCACTTGTCCCCCCCCCCTCGTCCGTCCTGCAGGTCCTGGTACTTGAGCCTCCATATTGGCTGCATTCTTCTGGCCCTGGCACTACCGGTCAAACCCAGACATCTCCGCCTCAAAGACCAGCAGAAGAACCTTCTTCAGGGCCCAGTCCAAGTCCAGGGCCACCTAGAGGCAACAGACAGCAACTGCAGCCGGAAGGAAAAAACCACATGAGGACAATTAGGAGTCGTGTTCAACCTTATATTTCCTTTAACTTGTAAAGAAAGACAAGGAGGTGAACCATATGAAAGAACCCTTCCTCCTGTCTGAGAAAGACCACCATGAAGTCTAAATACTGTATTAATGGGGACAGAAGGTCCAGATTTTATAGGCCTGTGTTGTTCTTGATGAAAACTCTTAACGAGGACCAGGATGGTGTTTGGACTCACTTCATAGCCAACAGACTGGAACATTTTCTGACAAGATGGTCGACTGAGAAGACTCTGCAGCGACGGAGGATATATACATACGTTTATATACTGTACCTTCACATGTAGAAGCCGTGTGAGGAACAACTCAAACTGCCCTGAACTATCGTGGCCATCTTTGTAGTAATGAACTGACTCCATTTTCTTTGACTGCAGGACTACAGAAATGAATGAAGGGAGGATTACTGTAAAGGATGAATATGGAAAGAGTGAGGTGGTGTGGTATGACTACATGAGTCAGGTGAATGAGTGATCAGGCCAATGAATCAGTGCATTAAACAAAGAAAAGGTTCTGAAAGATGTTTCACCTCTCCCCCCTGACTCTCATTGTGTTATTATCTCCTCCATCACATCTTCACAGTATTCATGGAAACGAGAGAAAAGTGCCAATGTTTATTCCACTCAGTCGCCTTATTTGTTTTGTTTTTTTACAACAAAAAGAGAGGAGCTACTTTGCAGAGTCAGTATTAACTCTTGATGTGTGATTGCTGATGAGGACGTTGTGTTTACATTTGTAGATGTCAGTTTTTGTCGACCTGTTATTTATGTAATTTATGTGAATCCAAAAAGATTGTGGTTTGATGTAAGATGTGTGGACATTCAGTTTGAAGAAGAGGAAAATGTTTCACAAACTTTTAGGAAATAAAGTCAAACTCTGAAAGAAGTTTCTTTGATGTGAACTGAAAACTGCTCAGATTACGTTCCTCCATCGCTTTCCAGAGAACATCTTCAGCTTTTAGATTTAAAGAGGACCTCTTCTTCTGATCGACAATTTAAAACTCACAAAGAGTCTAGAAATGAGCCGTAGACACCCGAACTGTTTCTGTACCATAAAGGTTAGGTTCCAGTTACATGGCTAAAGCAGTTTGGTTAAGGGTTAGCTAACGCTCCAGTTAAACGGCTAGAGCAGTTTGGTTAAGGGTTAGCTAACGCTCCAGTTAAACGGCTAAAGCAGTTTGGTTAAGGGTAAGCTAACGCTCCAGTTAAACGGCTAGAGCAGTTTGGTTAAGGGTTAGCTAACGCTCCAGTTAAACGGCTAGAGCAGTTTGGTTAAGGGTTAGCTAACGCTCCAGTTAAACGGCTAGAGCAGTTTGGTTAAGGGTTAGCTAACGCTCCAGTTAAACGGCTAGAGCAGTTTGGTTAAGGGTTAGCTAACGCTCCAGTTAAACGGCTAAAGCAGTTTGGTTAAGGGTAAGCTAACGCTCCAGTTAAACGGCTAGAGCAGTTTGGTTAAGGGTTAGCTAACGCTCCAGTTAAACGGCTAAAGCAGTTTGGTTAAGGGTAAGCTAACGCTCCAGTTAAACGGCTAGAGCAGTTTGGTTAAGGGTAAGCTAACGCTCCAGTTAAACGGCTAGAGCAGTTTGGTTAAGGGTAAGCTAACGCTCCAGTTAAACGGCTAGAGCAGTTTGGTTAAGGGTTAGCTAACGCTCCAGTTAAACGGCTAGAGCAGTTTGGTTAGGGGTTAGCTAACGCTCCAGTTAAACGGCTAAAGCAGTTTGGTTAGGGGTTAGCTAACGCTCCAGTTAAACGGCTAAAGCAGTTTGGTTAAGGGTAAGCTAACGCTCCAGTTAAACGGCTAAAGCAGTTTGGTTAAGGGTAAGCTAACGCTCCAGTTAAACGGCTAAAGCAGTTTGGTTAAGGGTAAGCTAACGCTCCAGTTAAACGGCTAAAGCAGTTTGGTTAAGGGTAAGCTAACGCTCCAGTTAAACGGCTAAAGCAGTTTGGTTAAGGGTAAGCTAACGCTCCAGTTAAACGGCTAGAGCAGTTTGGTTAAGGGTAAGCTAACGCTCCAGTTAAACGGCTAGAGCAGTTTGGTTAAGGGTAAGCTAACGCTCCAGTTAAACGGCTAGAGCAGTTTGGTTAAGGGTAAGCTAACGCTCCAGTTAAACGGCTAGAGCAGTTTGGTTAAGGGTAAGCTAACGCTCCAGTTAAACGGCTAAAGCAGTTTGGTTAAGGGTAAGCTAACGCTCCAGTTAAACGGCTAGAGCAGTTTGGTTAAGGGTAAGCTAACGCTCCAGTTAAACGGCTAGAGCAGTTTGGTTAAGGGTAAGCTAACGCTCCAGTTAAACGGCTAGAGCAGTTTGGTTAAGGGTAAGCTAACGCTCCAGTTAAACGGCTAGAGCAGTTTGGTTAAGGGTAAGCTAACGCTCCAGTTAAACGGCTAAAGCAGTTTGGTTAAGGGTTAGCTAACGCTCCAGTTAAACGGCTAGAGCAGTTTGGTTAAGGGTTAGCTAACGCTCCAGTTAAACGGCTAAAGCAGTTTGGTTAAGGGTAAGCTAACGCTCCAGTTAAACGGCTAAAGCAGTTTGGTTAAGGGTAAGCTAACGCTCCAGTTAAACGGCTAGAGCAGTTTGGTTAAGGGTAAGCTAACGCTCCAGTTAAACGGCTAGAGCAGTTTGGTTAAGGGTAAGCTAACGCTCCAGTTAAACGGCTAGAGCAGTTTGGTTAAGGGTAAGCTAACGCTCCAGTTAAACGGCTAAAGCAGTTTGGTTAAGGGTTAGCTAACGCTCCAGTTAAACGGCTAGAGCAGTTTGGTTAAGAGTTAGCTAACGCTCCAGTTAAACGGCTAAAGCAGTTTGGTTAGGGGTTAGCTAACGCTCCAGCTACATGGCTAAAGCAGTTTGGTTAAGGGTAAGCTAACGCTCCAGTTAAACGGCTAAAGCAGTTTGGTTAAGGGTTAGCTAACGCTCCAGTTAAACGGCTAGAGCAGTTTGGTTAAGAGTTAGCTAACGCTCCAGTTAAACGGCTAAAGCAGTTTGGTTAGGGGTTAGCTAACGCTCCAGTTAAACGGCTAAAGCAGTTTGGTTAAGGGTAAGCTAACGCTCCAGTTAAACGGCTAGAGCAGTTTGGTTAAGGGTAAGCTAACGCTCCAGTTAAACGGCTAGAGCAGTTTGGTTAAGGGTAAGCTAACGCTCCAGTTAAACGGCTAGAGCAGTTTGGTTAAGGGTAAGCTAACGCTCCAGTTAAACGGCTAAAGCAGTTTGGTTAAGGGTTAGCTAACGCTCCAGTTAAACGGCTAGAGCAGTTTGGTTAAGAGTTAGCTAACGCTCCAGTTAAACGGCTAAAGCAGTTTGGTTAGGGGTTAGCTAACGCTCCAGCTACATGGCTAAAGCAGTTTGGTTAAGGGTAAGCTAACGCTCCAGTTAAACGGCTAAAGCAGTTTGGTTAAGGGTTAGCTAACGCTCCAGTTAAACGGCTAGAGCAGTTTGGTTAAGAGTTAGCTAACGCTCCAGTTAAACGGCTAAAGCAGTTTGGTTAGGGGTTAGCTAACGCTCCAGCTACATGGCTAAAGCAGTTTGGTTAAGGGTAAGCTAAAGATCTTGTGAAATGAAACCCAGCGTCTATGCTAAAGAGAAAATCTAGACATACAAATCTATTGACACATACAACGTTGAACCTTCTCTTCATGTCCAGGACGTTGAATACTGAGCTTCTCAGATGGATCTGTGTATTTAGGACAGATCTACTGCCGAGAACATAAAACACAGCTATACAAGACGGTGATAGAGGTATGCTTTTTTCCGTCTTTGACGGCGGTATTCTTAAGAACTGGAGTCAGGTTTTTTTTTTTCAGCCTTTTTGCCGTAAGTAGAAACGCTGAAGAGAGACGGGGGGGGGGGAGACATTTAGCAAAGGGCGACGGTCGGATTTGAACCCACAGCCACAGCTAATACCAGGACTATAGCCTCTGTAAATTTGTATTATGGACTCAGAAAATAGAAACAACAAACACTTTGAATAAAACATAAATACTCAAAACTGAGAATGTATTAAAACCATCATTTAAACCAAAGTAACAGTGGATAGAGTCAGAAAATGAGAGACAGTAAGGGAGCAACAGGCCGGATTCACACATGGCCCGCCCGCTTGGAGGACCATAGCCTGGACATATGGGGAGCACGCACTAACCACTAGACTACCGGAACCTGATTACATTTTATTTGTCGATCACCTTCTGGTGAAATGGTCTGGGGAGAAACACCTTCAAAATGCTCTGTTTGTTCTGTCACATATTAAAATCTTTGTTTCATTTCCGTATGTGTTACTTTATTGAAGGTTCATGTGTTCACTCTGGATGTGACCCAGCTGATGATTACAGAGGCTTAGATTTCTTTTTTGGACACGTGACGCTGGGAGAATATTCACCTGTGGTTAGGGTTAGGGTTAGGGGTAACCCTAACCCGGGGGGTAATAATGCAAAGGTACACAGAACGGTAGATTAACGACAGGGCAGGTAGACCAAAAATATAAAGTGTCTATTTAAATACAAAAGTTAAAATAGAAGCTAGATCAAAAGAGTGGAGATAGAAGTGGACAGTGATGGGACTAACACATCTAACCAGAACTGTATATTTATATTTACAGAGACATGTGCAAGTAGTACTAAATGAAATATAAAACCACAGAACTAAATATATATGAGAGCTATATGAAAAAGATAAACACTGAATGAATAACATGATGATGGATAAGATACAACAGGAACAGATACCCCCTTTCATAAAGTCTGGGGTGGAGAATGGTGAGCAGTGAAACAGGAAGGTAACACCTTTCTGCACTTTACACCCTGATAAACTGATACATGACCAGGATCAGTCCTCCTCGGACTCTCTGCTGTTAATGAGTAATTAAAGCTAATATAGATTAAAGATAATCTGCTGACTCAGTGATGTGTCAGAGGTTATGGTTTAACAAAGCATCTGAAACAAATCTAAACCATGTCCCCTTCCAGACGTTGAGGCTGTTTAGTCATGTTACTTTCCATGAGTATGATTCATTGGCCGGTTTCCTGAGCAGTATTCTGAAACCAGATATCTCCTCCATATAACCAGATGAGGGTTTCCACCATACATCATTGTATGCTGTCAAACAATAAACCTGTTTCAACCCCCAACAACCATTAATCTAAAGGCCTACGGGGTCATTGGTTTCAATTCCCAACAATTGCTAACTCATGTAGCCAACGTTGCTAACGACAGCTGAGCTCCCTCTGTCATTATCAGCAGCAGCTTTTTTTTTAAGTCATACGACTAAAGATCTGTAGTTTATAAAAGCTTCAGTTCCCAAACTTCCCATAATTACAGAGATTGTGTTGTTTTAAAACACCTGCTAGAGGCTATTGAAAATGTTGACAACCTTTATCCTTTTAAAGCGCTGGTAATCCAGACTTTGTTTTCCTGAGAAGTCTGAGTCCGGATCAGGGATAAAACTGAGGCGGATTAGAAAACCCTTTAAAGAACTGGGTCCTGGATTGCAGAAGCTATATGAATAAATAATTGACTCTTCTGTGAGGTGAATTTAGGATGGTTGAAATCCCTCGTCTGTTCCTGCAGGAGGCGCTGGAGTCCCATCGATGGCGGTCTCCATGCTGGAAATGCTGTCTCAGTCTAACTTTCAGTCAACCTAACGACAGGCTGAGAGCTGGAGCTGAGGCGGGTTTTAAACCTCCTGACAAACCGTTACATCGCGCCCACCTGTCAATCAGGTCAGCTACACGCCTTATTGTGAATAACTCTTATCCTTCATCAAATCAAAACTGATGAGTCATCAAAACATTCACCCCCCCGTACAGTGTGTGTCCATCGAGACATGAGCTAATCACACCTATTTGGTTTTTTGAACCAGGCTGTAAACATGTTCATCTCTGCTGTAAAAACAGGCTTTTTAGAATGGGTGTGTATGTGACTTCCTGTGCTTCTGCAGCCAGCCTCTAGTGGACACTCCAGGAACTGCAGGATGTTACACTTCAGCATCGGCTTCATGTTTCAACACCGGAGGTTACTGCTAGTTTAACTCGTTACCTGAACCATTTTCTGACCTTTTAGCAAATAAATCAGAAATAAATAACATGATATAATGAAAAGGTTATTTGATAGGCGAAACAAACATGGCAGCTTTCTTCTGCCAGTTTCTTTCTCGTTGTCAATAACAAACTGATTATATTTTGGTCCGTTTTGGCTTTCTGTTTTCTTAAGATAAATTAAAAATAGTTTGATTTAAGTGTAATAAAATTCATCAGGTGAAACCGTCCGTGCTATTAAAATATGTGGAATAAAATAAATTGTGTGTAAAAATGAAGCTGTCTCTGTTTGAAGGCGACAATCAGTTTACGGTTTTTAACAACACCTTCAAAATAAAATGTCAAGTGTAGTCTTCTCACAGGTTAGGTAGAAAAATGATGGAAAGGGGCGTTTAATGAATTAGTGTGACTACCAGGCTGTATACGGAGGTCAGAAAGAATTGAAAAATGCATCACAATACATTTTCTTCAAGAAAAGTTGGACACTTGAAATGCATGATGACTTCACATGCATTTTATTTTGACAGCAGTGAGCGGAAGAGGTCGTCTTGTTTTGGCGGGCTTGACGCAGCAGCGGGCTGTGGTTGGCTCTCCCGGCTGGCACGGAGCCGCTCGGTTGTTGTTCTGATCAAAGATGGCTGCTGTTGTCACGGATGGAGAATGAGCCCAGGCTGTCATCCGAACACAGGCCGAGGAAACGAAGACAACCCCGCCCAGAAACAGGCACCGGAACCCGGCTGGACCCGAATCCAACCCGCTTAACCCGAATCTGATTCTCTTGTGAAGGTAAAGACTTTTACAGCATCCTCCCACGTCATCGATCCGTGTTTGATTGACACTTCAGTCGTCGCTGATTTGATGAGAAAAAAAATCGGTGAAATGTTGAATTCCTACAAATTAAACATTAAATCAGACAATGAAGAGTTTATCTGAGTTTATCTGAGTTTATCTGAGTTTATCTGAACGTGTCGTGTTGTGTTTATTCAGTCTTTCTGTATGAAGGTTATTCAGGTTACACTGGAACTGACGCGACGGTAACATCCATGACACCGGTGTAACGTCAAAATGTGAATCCCATGTAAATAATGTGCAGGGCGTCACCTCGAGGCTAAAGCTCTTATTGAACTGACAGCTTTAAATAACCGAGTATTCCTGTTATATCAGGACATTACGTGTTAATAAAGATATTTAAATCCCTGCAGCACATTGAAGATATTATTAATCATGTAATCATGGTCAGCAGGAACAGGTGCAGACAGATTAATATCTATTCTTTGATGTGTTATTGTTCTTTTACTGTAAGAAAACAGTATTAATAAATAAAGGCTGTACTGCTGCATGTATTTAATACACCCCATAATATCTGTGTATCAGACTGCTGCTAACACTTCTTAGAATATTAAATAATGAAAACAATCAAAGGATGATTTGACTTCTGACATCGATGTTTTTTTATTGTATTAATTTCCATTATTACAGTGATATAATAATAATTCACTCTGCATTATAAGGATTGTGAATCTTGGATACTGTTTCCATGGTGACAACAGGCCGCCTCTGATTGGTGGTTTAACTCCATAAGGCTTATGGGTAGTGTAGTGATGAACGTTATTGATCTCCACAGGAGAGTCGGTGAAGATCAAGAGGTGTGATTGGCTGGTGGACCATGCAGGTAGTTTCCATGGTAACAGTTAGAAATGAAATCAGTCTGAAAGCCCCTTCATACTGTGTGTGTGTACTGAAGTGATATCAGCGTGGAGCAGAGCACAGAGAGAAGTCTGCGTGGTGCTCTGAGGTCAGTTCAGGGAGCAAACTTTAAAGGAAGCTGCTGAGGGTCAAACTTCAGTCAGACTGTGAAACGTCTGAACTCCAGGAAGGAGACGACCAATTCAGGCCAATCATTCAGGACATCACTCTCATTATGAAAACATGTAAATATGAGTGAAGGCAGCAGAGATACATAAGTCAGTCCTGAGGGGGGCGCTAGAGTCTGGAGAAGCTTGGAGAGTGAGTCAGTCCCCATAGAGCTCCATGTTAAAATGTTTAACTTTACAGCTGCAGTTCCTCCAGTGTCCACTAGAGTCTGTCTCCTGCAGTGAGTCAGTCCCCATAGAGCTCTATGTTAAAATGTCTAACTTTACAGCTGCAGTTCCTCCAGTGTCCACTAGAGTCTGTCTCCTGCAGTGATGTTGTTCTGTCTCCTGTCAGCAGGGGGCGTAGTGACAGACAGCAGACATGGACACCACCACATCCATCAAGATGACCACTCTGGCCATCCAGAACCTGTTCAGCTATGTGGAGGAGGAGAACCTGGCCGCCCTCAAAGCTCACCTGGACCGCTTTAAGGAGGTGGACGGACGCAGCGACGTACGTTTATCTTTATTATTTTTATCGATACGTCTTTTATAAACATCCAACAATCAGTTCTTTGTGTATTGTTCTCTATACGTTTCTGTTTCGTGCTGCTGGCTGACTTGTTTGTTTGTTTGTTTGTTGACAGAACGGGCAGACCCCTCTCATGCTGGCGGCTGAACAGGGCAGTCTGGAGATCGTCCAGGAGCTGATCAGGAGAGGAGCTAACGTCAACCTGGACGACGTGGTGAGCCAATGAAATGCATGATTTATTTATTCTGACTTCCCCTTTCGCCTCCCTCCTACCTGGGATGCTGTGGTTGCTAGGAAACGGAGCTAATCATGTTGCCATGGTAACCGCCTCTCTCTGTGGTCAGGACTGCTGGTCGGCTCTGATCAGTGCGGCTAAAGAAGGTCACATCGACGTGGTGAAGGAGCTGCTGGAGAACAGCGCCTACATCGAGCACAGAGACATGGTGAGGTCACATGACACAGCCTGCGTTAAGAATCATGGGAAATGTAGTAAACAGTAGGAGTGACATTTCTGTGACGTGTCAATAGGGTGGCTGGACGGCTCTGATGTGGGCCGCTTACAAAGGACGAGTGGATGTCACCGAGCTGCTGCTGGAGCATGGAGGAAACCCCAACACTACAGGACAGGTAACACACACACACACACACACACACACACACACGCACACACACACACACACACACACACACACTACAGGACAGGTAACACACACACACACACACACACACACACACACACACACACACACACACACACACACACACACACACACACACCCTAACCCCCTCTCCCCCCCTCTGGTGTGTGTGTGCAGCAGTACAGTGTGTATCCGATCATCTGGGCTGCAGGTCGAGGACACGCAGACATCGTTAAAGTTCTGCTGGATAACGGAGCCAAAGTCAACTGTTCTGACAAGGTGAGGATACTACACAGCTACACACAGCTACACAACTACACAACTATACAACTACCCACAGCTACTGTTCTGACAAGGTGAGGATACTACACAACTACACACAACTACACACAGCTACACAACTACACAACTATACAACTACACACAGCTACTGTTCTGACAAGGTGAGGATACTACACAGCTACACACAGCTACACAACTACACAACTATACAACTACCCACAGCTACTGTTCTGACAAGGTGAGGATACTACACAACTACACACAACTACACACAGCTACACAACTACACAACTATACAACTACACACAGCTACTGTTCTGACAAGGTGAGGATACTACACAACTACACACAGCTACACAACTACACAACTATACAACTACACACAGCTACTGTTCTGACAAGGTGAGGATACTACACAACTACACACAGCTACACAACTACACAACTATACAACTACCCACAGCTACTGTTCTGACAAGGTGAGGATACTACACAACTACACACAACTACACACAGCTACACAACTACACAACTATACAACTACACACAGCTACTGTTCTGACAAGGTGAGGATACTACACAACTACACACAGCTACACAACTACACAACTATA
>NC_089209.1:248477-250977 GCF_963930695.1 Labrus bergylta | reverse complement strand
TTAACAGTACGGGACCACTCCTCTGATCTGGGCCTCCAGGAAAGGACACTTTGACTGTGTGATGCACCTGCTGGAGAACGGCGCGGACGTTGACCAGGAGGGGGCGGTATGACCTTCATCCTTAAATACAAAGCTCAACAGAGACCGCCCACTTCTTCAGCGGCTCCTTCAAATCAAATATGTGTGTGTGTGTGTGTGTGTGTGTGTGTGTGTGTGTGTGTGTGTGTGTGTGTGTGTGTGTGTGTGTGTGTGTGTGTGTGTCTCTGTGTGTGTCTCTGTGTGTGTGTCTCTGTGTGTGTGTCTCTGTGTGTGTGTCTCTGTGTGTCTCTGTGTGTGTGTCTCTGTGCAGAACTCGATGACCGCTCTGATCGTGGCGGTGCGTGGCGGCTACACAGAGGTGGTTAAGGAGCTGCTGAAGAGGAACCCGAATGTCAACATGACGGACAAAGACGGAAACACGGCTCTCATGATCGCTGCCAAGGAGGGCTACACCGAGATCGTCCAGGACCTGCTGGACGCCGGGACGTACGTGAACATCCCTGACCGGGTGAGAAGAGTTCACACTGCATGATGACATCACACGACAGGAAGCTGACGTTCTGTTTCATATCTGCATCATAGCTTAATATCTTAGTCTAATGCAGCTGCACAGCCAGCAGAGGGTGCTGCTGCTCACAGAAACACACCTGGTTACATAGTTAGAGAAATCTTTATATGCCATGTTTGTACCTGTATTCACCTGTGTGTGTGTGTGTGTGTGTGTGTGTGTGTGTGTGTGTGTGTTACAGAGTGGGGACACTGTGCTGATTGGAGCAGTGAGGGGGGGTCATGTGGAGATCGTCAGAGCTCTGCTGCATAAATATGCTGACATCGACATCAGAGGACAGGTAAGAGCACCTGATGATGTTTAGAACTGTTGAACCATACTGTTTAGTGACCCTCAGGTGGCGTCAGGTGCAGTATTTTGATCCTCAGGTGGTGTCAGGTGCAGTATTTTGATCCTCAGGTGGCGTCACGTGCAGTATTTTGACCCTCAGGTGGCGTCAGGTGCAGTATTTTGACCCTCAGGTGGCGTCAGGTGCAGTATTTTGATCCTCAGGTGGCGTCAGGTGCAGTATTTTGACCCTCAGGTGGCGTCAGGTGCAGTATTTTGATCCTCAGGTGGCGTCAGGTGCAGTATTTTGACCCTCAGGTGGCGTCAGGTGCAGTATTTTGATCCTCAGGTGGCGTCAGGTGCAGTATTTTGACCCTCAGGTGGCGTCACGTGCAGTATTTTGACCCTCAGGTGGCGTCAGGTGCAGTATTTTGATCCTCAGGTGGCGTCAGGTGCAGTATTTTGATCCTCAGGTGGCGTCACATGCAGTATTTTGACCCTCAGGTGGCGTCAGGTGCAGTATTTTGACCCTCAGGTGGCGTCACATGCAGTATTTTGACCCTCAGGTGGCGTCAGGTGCAGTATTTTGACCCTCAGGTGGCGTCAGGTGCAGTATTTTGATCCTCAGGTGGCGTCAGGTGCAGTATTTTGACCCTCAGGTGGCGTCAGGTGCAGTATTTTGATCCTCAGGTGGCGTCAGGTGCAGTATTTTGACCCTCAGGTGGCGTCAGGTGCAGTATTTTGACCCTCAGGTGGCGTCAGGTGCAGTATTTATACCCTCAGGTGGCGTCAGGTGCAGTATTTTGACCCTCAGGTGGCGTCACATGCAGTATTTTGACCCTCAGGTGGCGTCAGGTGCAGTATTTTGACCCTCAGGTGGCGTCAGGTGCAGTATTTTGACCCTCAGGTGGTGTCAGGTGCAGTATTTTGACCCTCAGGTGGTGTCAGGTGCAGTATTTTGACCCTCAGGTGGCGTCACATGCAGTATTTTGACCCTCAGGTGGCGTCAGGTGCAGTATTTTGATCCTCAGGTGGTGTCAGGTGCAGTATTTTGACCCTCAGGTGGTGTCAGGTGCAGTATTTTGACCCTCAGGTGGCGTCAGGTGCAGTATTTTGATCCTCAGGTGGCGTCACATGCAGTATTTTGACCCTCAGGTGGTGTCAGGTGCAGTATTTTGACCCTCAGGTGGCGTCAGGTGCAGTATTTTGACCCTCAGGTGGCGTGATTGTGACGTTTGGTGTCTCTGTGTCTCAGGAGAATAAGACGGCTCTGTACTGGGCCGTGGAAAAAGGAAACGCCACCATGGTGAGAGACATCCTTCAGTGTAACCCCGACACAGAGACCTGCACTAAGGTGAGTCCAGCACACACAGGCCACGCCCCCTTCCCCTCCTACCTGTGCTATGATGTCAGAGAGTGACGTTGTGTGTGTGTGTTTGTGTGTGTGTGTGTGTTTGTGTGTGTGTGTGTGTGTGTGTTCTGCTTCCTGTCAGGATGGAGAGACGCCGCTGATCAAAGCCACAAAGATGAGGAACATCGAGATTGTGGAGCTGCTGCTCGACAAAGGAGCCAAAGTGTCTGCTGTGGACAAGGTGAGGAGACACCTGGATACACACACCTGGAGAG
>NC_089209.1:178477-238477 GCF_963930695.1 Labrus bergylta | reverse complement strand
ACTGTTGCTCACAGCGTGTCGGTTTGGAAAAATATCAGAACAGTTGCATATAAACGGGATGGAGTTGTTTTTGCGGAGTTTACTTTTCTAAAGTTTTCTAAAGTTTAGTTTTCACCGCTGCGGAGCAAAAGAGGGGGAGACGCGTCTGTGTCGCAGCATGATAAAATAAACACATTAACCCGGTTCTACGATCTCTCTGATTTGGCAGATCGTTAGCAAGTTAAAATCCTTCATGATCTAAGATCGTTATATCGCCCACCACTAGATGTGATCATGTGATTTTATGACAGCGTCTTGTTTTAGTCGATCGTTGTTGGATCGTTGACGTGACCTTCTCTTTCAGGACACGTACCGGCGGCGGCAGGTGCAGCGCTCCGTGACCCGTCAGATGTCGTTTGACCTGACGAAGCTGATGGTGACGGAGGATTGGTTCAATGACATCAGCCCGCAGACCATGAGGAGGCTGCTCAACATCGTCTCTGTCACAGGTCTGATCGTCCATTTAGGGCATCAATAAACAGACCTGACACATCGAGCACAGAGTCAACGATCACAGAACAAGAAACAGGAAGTAAACAGACTGTTTGTCCAATCAGGTCGTCTGCTGCGAGCCAATCAGATCAGCTTTAACTGGGACCGCCTGGCGTCCTGGATCAACCTGACGGAGCAGTGGCCCTACAGGACGTCCTGGCTCATCCTGTACCTGGAGGAGACCGACGGAGTCCCGGACCAGGCCACGCTGAAGACCATCTACGAGAGGTAGGACGCCACACACTCATTGTTAAAGGAGCAGTATGTAACTCTGACCCCTAGTGGTTAAAACGGGTACTGCAGTCTAAACATGGTAGAGACTCGTCTGTTTCCTCTCTCAGAGTGTCCAAGAACATCCCAACCACCAAAGACGTGGAGCCGCTGCTCGAGATCGACGGGGACGTCCGCAGCTTCGAGGTCTTCCTGTCGTCCAGAACGCCCGTCCTGACCGCCAGAGACATCCGCACGTTCCTGCCCTGCACCGTCAACCTGGACCCCAAACTCAGGGAGATCATAGCGGGTAAAAACTCTCACAACTAGAACCTCTATAGATATGATTACTGTCCTTATGGGAGGATCAAAGCAGGATTTAAACAACAAGTTCAACAAACAGATTCAGACGCAGCGTTATTAACCCTCAGGCATTTAATTCACTACCCTCTGAAGTCCATAAGGACAAAAATGTCCACTTCCAAAAAACTGATATAAAAATAGAACAGATTGATATTTTTTTCTACTTTTTTCTGCATAAATCTCTTAAACAACTTCAGCCCTGCCTAAACTTTTTATTGTTTTCCATTTAACAAATATTTGGTGGCTGGGGGATTTTTTTAAAATCAGTCTTGGATATGTCAAAGATTATCCAAAATATTGACTTTGATGCATTGTTAGTTTTTGTGTAGCATCAGATTTAAAATGTAGTTCCCTGTTTGGACATTGGAGGGCAAAAATGTCCAATTTACAAAAACTGATATAAAAATAGAACAGATTGATATTTTTTTCATAAATCTCTTAAACAACTTCAGCCCTGCTCAAAACTATCAACTATTGAATAATTATCAGGAATGTAACCCTTTAAATGCCAGAATCATAACTGGGTTAAGGGTTAAATTCCTGATAATTACTTTTTATTAGAAAAAAATATCAATCTGTTCTATTTTTATAGCAGTTTTTTGGAAGTGGACATTTTTTGTCCTTATTGACTTCAGAGGGTAGTAAACATGTTTCTCAGTCTTCTATTGATCTATTAAAAAAATAAAATATTCATTCCAAAATGTGTCAAGAGAGTCTTTCTTACATAAAATGTGTTCCATATGCACTAACAGACAAAATGATGGACAGATGAAGAGGAAACATTTGACCAAATGGATTAAAATGTCCATAATGATGCATGAGGGTTAAAGTACAGTAACACAAACACCTGTGGCAGGTGTGTTTATGACAGCTTTAAACTCATGATGTCACTAACACGACTCTTCGCCTCTCGCTCATCCAGACGTCCGAGCTGCTCGGGAGCAGATGAATATAGGCGGGGTTACGTACCCGCCCCTCGCAATGCAGGAGGCTCAGCCCCGCCCCACCTCCATGTACTCTCAGGTGTCGTCGGCGTGCTCTCCATCCGCCTCCTTCAGCGGACCGTTCAACCAACCAGGAGGGGGTGTGGTCTCCCCACAGCCTCACAGCAGCTACTACAGCGGCATGGCCGGACCGCAGCACCCCTTCTACAACAGGGTGAGTACAGGCCCCGCCCACAGGCTGATGATGTCATTCAAACTGACAGGTACAGGTAGACAGGGTTTGTCTAAAGTTCACATTCAGTCTCACACGAGTTGCCGTGGACTCACCTGGTTGGTAAGGTTGTGATGTCATCGCCTGGCTGCTCACCTGGTTCAGTTTCACCTTTTTTCATTTGTGTTTATGTTGTTTTTGGGTTTACAGTGAATATCTGCTGTCCTTAAACCAACCAATCAGAAAGCAGATTAATTTAAAGCTTCACTCCCCTCCTTGTAGCACCTGGTCATTTTAACATAGAGCTCTATGGAGACTGACTTGCTGCAGGAGACAGACTCTAGTGGACACTGGAGGAACTGCAGCTGTAAAGTTAGACATTTTAACATGGAGCTCTATGAGGACTGACTCACTGCAGGAGACAGACTCTAGTGGACACTGGAGGAACTGCAGCTGTAAAGTTAGACATTTTAACATAGAGCTCTATGAGGACTGACTCACTGCAGGAGACAGACTCTAGTGGACACTGGAGGAACTGCAGCTGTAAAGTTGAACATTCAGAGATTCACTGTCTCATCTCTTACGTTGACTCCTCCTCCTTCTTGTTGCACGTTGAATCATCTCCATAAACATTATTTTGATTTTCTGCCCCTCCCCCTCCTTCAGCCATATTTCCCCCATCACCTTTACCAGCTGCCCCGCCCACTCGTGACCACTTCCTACACATCACACCTCCATCCACGCCCACCTCGCAAAAACTCCTTCAGCCGGGACGCCGTGGCACCTGTGAGTACGAAACACACCTGAACCTGAGCTCATGGAGGGTTCAGAACTCATGATCTGTTATTATCACATGTTGTATTTTATTTAGAAAGACTAAACAGAACCAATCAATTGAGCTTCTCAACTATTGGAGAGACAGGACAGCGAGTAGAAACCAGAGGGGGGGGGGGGGGCGTCCGTCTGATGCTCGGAGGTTGATCGGAAACGTTTGGATGTCTTTTTTTCTTCTTCACTTTTTTCTGGCACCAACGAGCCTCCGTATCCTCGAGAGTTTAACTAACCTTCAGCTTTTAGTTTATAACTGTTTTTCTTCTTCTGCTGTTTTCAACAACAAGATGACGCTCCGCTCTTCTTCTTCTCGTTCCTCTTCTTCCTCTTCTTCTCCTTCTAGTTCCTCCTCTTCTTCTTCTTCTTCTCCTTCCTCTTCTTCTTCTTCTGTGGTTTTTGAAACTTGTCAGTAATGTTTTAAAAAGTGTCCTTTCTGGTTTCTTCTGTTGAACCTGAGATCATGAAGATCAAAACCTTCTCCTGTCTCTTCCTGCCCGTCAGTCACCTGTTGTTCTCCAGATGTTTCTCTCCAGCTGTGCATCATTCCTCACCTGTCTGCTTGTCTACCTGTCTGTCTGTCTCTCTGTCTGTCTGCCTCTCTGTCTGTCTGCTTGTCTGTCTGTCTGTCTGTCTGTCTGCAGTATAAGGTTTCATCTTTAAAAAGGAAGCAGGTATTGAACTCTCCCTAACTTAACCTCCTTCCTTCCTTCCTTCCCTCTCTCCTGACTCCTTCCTGTACATTCCCACTTTATAGCCTAACTCCCTCTGAAGTGCTCGGCCCACTACAACTCCCAGCATGCACCTTGCCTGCCTGAATTAGCCTGTAGCTTCAGTAAAGTAGAAATCTTCCTCTGTCTCACTGAGCTACCTGTCTCCTCCCACCTGTGTCACCCCTCACCTGTCTCCCCTCACCTGTGTCACCCCTCCCTGTGTCACCCCTCACCTGTCGCCCCTCACCTGTCTCCCCTCACCTGTCGCCCCTCACCTGTCTCCCCTCACCTGTCTCCCCTCACCTGTGTCACCCCTCACCTGTCACCCCTCACCTGTCGCCCCTCACCTGTCTCCCCTCACCTGTCGCCCCTCACCTGTCTCCCCTCACCTGTGTCACCCCTCCCTGTGTCACCCCTCACCTGTCGCCCCTCACCTGTCTCCCCTCACCTGTCACCCCTCACCTGTCGCCCCTCACCTGTCTCCCCTCACCTGTCGCCCCTCACCTGTCTCCCCTCACCTGTGTCACCCCTCCCTGTGTCACCCCTCACCTGTCTCCCCTCACCTGTCGCCCCTCACCTGTCGCCCCTCACCTGTGTCACCCCTCACCTGTGTCACCCCTCACCTGTCGCCCCTCACCTGTCTCCCCTCACCTGTCGCCCCTCACCTGTGTCACCCCTCACCTGTCGCCCCTCACCTGTCGCCCCTCACCTGTCTCCCCTCACCTGTCGCCCCTCACCTGTGTCACCCCTCACCTGTCGCCCCTCACCTGTTTGTTATGCCTGATCCTGAGATATAAAACGTGTTTTAATGTCGTCCACATTTAGAAAAGGTCTCTGAACGAGTTTCAGTCCACAGATTGAAAGTCGTTTCTTTCAGACGTTAAATCCTGCTAACTGGCTAACTGGCTAACTGGCTAACTTTAATAACGTTATATTTACTTTGTGATTATTCGTCTCTCTGACCTCCAGAATAAACACGTCACTAACGCCGGCGTCTGCTTGGCGAGGTTTCCTCTGAAATATAAAACGTGTTTCGTTGTTTCGTTGTGGAGGTCAAAACTGAGACTGTTTGTGTTCAGGGCTCCGCCTCCGTGGTGTCCGGCGTTCCCGCCATCCTCCTCAGCTCCATGACGACAGAGTCCGTTTGTGAACGCGTGCGGCAGATCGAAGGCATCGACCAGAGCATGATGGGACATTACAGCGCCACCATCAGGAAGGTGAGTGAACTGCACACACACGCAGGATGCCGGTCAGGACGCAGGTCAGGACGCAGGTCAGGACGCCGGTAAAGGTCATGATATCACACGTGTTGTTGTTTTCTAGGCGAACGTGAACGGCAGAGTGTTGTCTCAGTGTAACATCGACGAGCTGAAGAAGGAGATGAGCATGAACTTTGGAGACTGGCAGCTGTTCAGAGCCACGGTCAGTACACGCCGCCAACACGTCCAGCTGTAGGAGCTAGCATGCTAACGTGCTAACGAGCTAACACGCTTCACCTCCTGCAGGTTCTGGACATGCGGATCATCGAGAGTCAGGTGCTGCAGGAGGAAGCTGCCAGTGAGCAAGGCAGCGTGGTGGGCCGTCACACTGAGGCAGGAAGGCGAGCCGTGGCTCCGCCCCACGCCGGCGCCGCCAACACGGACGCTTCCCCGATGTACAGTTTCAACCTGAGCTTCGAGGAGCTGAGCAACGTGGGATTGGACGAGCCGGCACGTCATGGCAACATGCCGTGGATGGTAATCAAACCACGACTTTTAGTCAAATCTGGCAAAGGGTGAGGGGCGACAGGTGAGGGGCAACAGGTGAGGGGTGGCACAGGTGAGGGGCAACAGGTGAGGGGTGGCACAGGTGAGGGGCGACAGGTGAGGGGCAACAGGTGAGGGGTGGCACAGGTGAGGGGCAACAGGTGAGGGGTGGCACAGGTGAGGGGCGACAGGTGAGGGGCGACACAGGTGAGGGGCGACAGGTGAGGGGCGACACAGGTGAGGGGCGACACAGATGAGGAATGACAGGTGAGGGGTGACACAGGTGAGGAGTGACACAGGTGAGGGGCCACAGGTGAGGGGCCACAGGTGAGGGGTGACAGGTGAGGGGCGACAGGTGAGGGGAAACAGGTGAGGGGCCACAGGTGAGGAGCGACAGGTGAGGGGAGACAGGTGAGGGGTGACACAGGTGAGGGGCGACACAGATGTGGGGTGACACAGGTGAGGGGCGACACAGGTGAGGGGCGACAGGTGAGGGGTAACAGGTGAGTGGTGGCACAGGTGAGGGGCAACAGGTGAGGGGTGGCACAGGTGAGGGGCAACAGGTGAGGGGTGACACAGGTGAGGGGCGACAGGTGAGGGGCGACACAGGTGAGGGGTGACAGGTGAGGGGCGACAGGTGAGGGGTGGCACAGGTGAGGGGTGACAGGTGAGGGGCGACACAGGTGAGGGGCGACAGGTGAGGGGCGACACAGGTGAGGGGCGACACAGATGAGGAACGACAGGTGAGGGGTGACACAGGTGAGGAGTGACACAGGTGAGGGGCCACAGGTGAGGGGCCACAGGTGAGGGGTGACAGGTGAGGGGCGACAGGTGAGGGGAAACAGGTGAGGGGCCACAGGTGAGGAGCGACAGGTGAGGGGAGACAGGTGAGGGGTGACACAGGTGAGGGGCGACACAGATGTGGGGTGACACAGGTGAGGGGCGACACAGGTGAGGGGCGACAGGTGAGGGGTAACAGGTGAGTGGTGACATGTGAGGGGCCACAGGTGAGGGGTGACAGGTGAGGGGCGACACAGGTGAGGGGCGACAGGTGAGGGGCGACACAGGTGAGGGGCGACAGGTGAGGGGTGACAGGTGAGGGGCGACACAGGTGAGGGGCGACATGTGAGGGGTGACACAGGTGAGGGGCGACAGGTGAGGGGTAACAGGTGAGGGGCGACACAGGTGAGGGGTGACACAGGTGAGGGGTGACACAGGTGAGAAACGACAGGTGAGGGGCGACAGGTGAGGGGCGACACAGGTGAGGGGCGACATGTGAGGGGTGACACAGGTGAGGGGTGACACAGGTGAGGGGCGACAGGTGAGGGGTGACACAGGTGAGGGGCGACAGGTGAGGGGTGACACAGGTGAGGGGCGACAGGTGAGGGGCCACAGGTGAATTTAACTGACAGTAAACTAACTGCTGCTGTTGTGGGCGTGTCCTCAGGGTGGCGCTCACAGGACTGCCAGCATGACCAGCCTGAACTCTCAGGAGTCGTCCAACGACATCGGCAAGCTGACCGACAAGCAGCAGTCCGAGTACCGCAACGCCTACCAGGAGTACATCGCCCAGATGGCTCAGCTGGAGATGGGCGGCGGCGGCGGGGAGCGGCCCGTCCAACCACAGCCGGGTCAGTTCATGACATCATCATCAGAGGACAAGAACAAAGACGGCGGCGAGCAGGATGCGTCCAAGTCGTACAATAAGAGGAGCAGCGGGAAACCGCCGGCAGACAACACGGACTTCGCCTCCAACGGGGACGCTCTGGATCCAATCACCGAGGAGGACGAGAAGGGTGAGCACGGATCCTCCAAGTCCCTGCTGACCCGCAAGACCTCAGCGGAGAGGGGCGGGCTGTTCCAGGGCGCCGCCGCGGACCTGAAGCTGAAGGCGGCAGGCGGGCTGCGATACCAGAAGCTGACCAGTGACGACGAGGAGTCGGAAGAGTCCGATAACGCCCCGCTCCTCAAAGACGGGAAGAAGCTGGTCGACCACAAACTGCCCGGCGGCTCGCTCGCTCTGAAGGGGAAGGACTACCTGTCGGACGCCATGTTGGACAAGAAGGACTCGTCTGACTCGGGCGTCCGTTCCAACGAGAGCTCACCAAACCACTCGCTGCAGGACGAGGAGGCGGACCTGTCCCAGCTGGAGCGGGCCAACCTGATCCAGCTGGACGAGGAGAGCCAGGCCAGGAAGTGCAGCGTTCCTAGCAGCCTCAGCGGCCTGCAGGACCCGGCGGTCGCCCGCATGTCTATCTGCTCTGAGGACCAATGCAGCCTGCTCGCCAGCTCGCCCGAGGAGAGCTGGCCATCCTCCAAGTCCTTCAACCTGAACCGCACGCCCAGCAACGTCACGCTCAACAACAACACCAACGCCCAGCACGGTATCCACGGCAACCGACCCCGCCCACCCGCAGAGGGCTCCACCTCCTCCTCCTGCAACCCGACCTCCTCCTCCTCCAGCGACGCCATCATCTCCCCGAGCTCGGGCACCTCCACCACCTCCTCCACCGCCACCCGCCCCGGGCCCAACAACGAGAACGTGCGAGTGGTCCACCTGAAGAGGGGTCTGAAACCCGGCGACCCGCCCGAGATCTGCACCGTGTCCTCCGACACCGTCACCTTTGGCGAGGAGCGCGAGAGCATCCTGTGACCTCAGCGTGACCCCGAGGGTCCACCTGGAGCCGAGTGTGACGAGTGCTACTGATTGGCTCAAAAGTTCTTATCTTAGATTTAGTGTGTGACTGTGACTCGTAGTTTAAGTCTGCGGCGAGGTCGTCACGATACACGATATCGATACCTGTTTGTTACCACGGCAACAAAAATAGAAGTCGTATAAGCTGATCAGAAATCTAAAGTTCTGTCTTAAACAACAACGTACATCGGGCAGGTCTTCATTCCTGACCCTCTGTTAAGCCCCGCCCTCCTGGTTACTGTTGCTAGGTTAGATTTAAGCTCTAAACCGTTAAAAACACCTCGAGGTCTAATCGAGTTTTATTCATATTTAATCGATCAGAGACGGCACGGCGTGCGAGGAGAACATTTAGTGACGGCTATCGTTACATTTTTCAGAAAGGCGCCGTTGTTGACGTCAGCGGCGTTCTTTTTCCCGTATCTGTGCGTTCTACAGATCGTGTCTTGTACCCACTTCCTCCTCGCGCCGCAGTGTCGTCACACAGCTCTCTGTCTCCATGACAACAGACTCTGTTGTCATGGAGACAGGATGGACATGCAGCGCTTTTCTGAGAAGACGCCACGTGGACATGTGGCCTTAGAGTCACTCCCCGACCACCGGATGTAGCCCGGCAACGGTTGCTATGAGAGGGGGCTCTCTGATTGGAGGGTCAGCTGACAAATCAGAGAGCCAACAAAGGGTTAATAAAACAAACACGCGGTGTCTAAAGTATCGTAGATCATGATGACCTTTGACCTCTGACAGTGAATCAGTGTTCAGCCTGCTGCATGCTAACAGGCCGAGAAGTAGAAGAAGCTAACGTAGAAAACAAGAAGCTAACGTAGAATCCAGAAGCTAACGTAGAAAACAAGAAGCTAACGTAGAAAACAAGAAGCTAACGTAGAAACAAGAAGCTAAAGTAGAAACCAGAAGCTAACGTGACGATGCTGCATGTTGTTGTTGTTGTTGTTGTTGTTGTTTGTCGTCTCCGATACGTTTGATTTTTTGTCTGAGCATTCGGAGAGAGACGAGACGAGAGGGGGCGCCGCCCCCTGGTGGTCACTCTCTAAACTCTAAACGACCACTAGATGGCATTGTGAGACTGATCCGTTGCGGTGATATTTAGAACGTGTGGCATGTGCGGCGTGATGCAGCTAAAAGTCGGTGACGTGTTGGGACGTCTGTGAGGAGAACACGACACGTCACGTTTTCAACCAATGATTTATCTTTAAATCTGTTCACACGCCTCACAGCGTGAGACGACCTTCCATCACGACGTGACGAGGCGGCCAGGTCCACGAAGAAGAACATGAGGGAGGAGCAAGACGCAGAACGCTCCGGAGGCGGGGTGAAGTTTAGTGTAAGCGGCGTTCAGCGTTTCAGAAGCTTTCTTTAAAGAGGTCATATTATATTTAATCTATGTACCTACTAAAGTCTGTTCACACAACCCATATAAACCAGTATAAACCAGTTTAAACCAGTATAAACCAGTATAAACCAGTATAAACGGTTTAAAGAGGGGGTTAGTGTTTGTCATGTTTTCATGCTCCGGCTCGCTTCTGACTCTCTCTAAGGCTCTGAAGCGGCTAATGCTAAAGCTAACAGGAGGACGTAGGAGAAGCTGCGTTTACACAGACTTTAAATTTTTGCACATAGATGTTCCTAAACATGCACAGGACACTTAGAAAACACACTAAAGAGCAGATACAACCAGAAGAAGAAGAATATGGGACCTTTAAAACTTCTAAGCGCCTTCAGTTTAAAAAGTTTGAAGAAGCATAAACATGAGACGTCATCGAGGAGCCGCAGAGTGAAGACGATCTGAACGCCGTTTGAACTCCGACTGAAGTATCAGATCAGATGTTGTGTTCGAGTGTCGTCTGTAAATCTGAACGCTCAGATGTTGTGTTCGTGTGTCGTCTGTAAATCTGCACGCTCAGATGTTGTGTTCGTGTGTCGTCTGTAAATCTGAACGTTCAGATGTTGTGTTCGTGTGTCGTCTGTAAATCTGAACGTTCAGATGTTGTGTTCGTGTGTCGTCTGTAAATCTGAACGTTCAGATGTTGTGTTCGTGTGTCGTCTGTAAATCACGTAAATCATCTTTAAGCATGCTGAAGTTAATTTAATGTGTTGATGTGAAATAAATAAACCTGGATGTTGAACGTTCTCTGACTTTTATTTCTGAACCTCGCTGCCCGGACCCTGAAGAACCACGTCCAAGACACCCGGCCCGTTGAAAAGGTTTCTAAGCGTGCTGAATTCTAACGAGGCGTGAAATTTAATTTAACATTTTTTATTGATTTGATTAAAGCTTACATCTTTTTAGACTCTTTATGGACCAAAAGGAAAAACTTTGAACAGAAACTTAAAAACGTTGCAACATTAATGTGTCTGAAGTCAGACCCGGTCCACACCACACGGAGGATTTTAAAACAGCTGGTTTGTGAAAATGTGAAATCAACCAATGAGAGGGTGACGATCTTCAGAGTCAGATCCAAACACTTCAGGGAAAAGAGTCTGCTCGTTAAAACTTTAAACTGCTCACAGACCTTCAGCGACTCCAGCACACTGAAGACGACCGGCCGAGTCCTCCAGGAAGGTTTTGAAATAAAAAGGTTCCTGCAGGTGAACTTTGTGGATGTTCACTCGTCCTCGTTTCAAACATCTGCAACATGAAAATGTAAAACAGGTGACAAGAAAAACGTTGAAGGGCAAATTCAGAATCAGTTAAAATGTCCAGGACGCATCAAGTCTGCAGCTCCAGAGACTCAAGGGTTAACATCTGGTAGGAGAGGTCTGTGTGTGTGTGTGTGTGTGTGTGTGTGTGTGTGTGTGTGTGTGTGTGTGTGTGTGTGTGTGTGTGTGTGTGTGTGTGTGTGTGTGTGTGTGTGTGTGTGTGTCTAACATATATTTTAATATGTGAGGCGGCTGCAGGTCGTGTTTTGCATGGTCCTGCTGCATGAAGGATCAGAGAGATAAGATGCAGTGTGAGAGCAACACACACACACACACACACACACACACACACACACACACACACACACACACACACACACACACACACACACACACACAGCATTCAGTAAGACAACAACAAAAACAATAAATAAAAAGATTGATATGTGAACAGATCTAAGTGTTAAATATTGAGAGGAAGATGCAACTGCACCACCTAGAGGCTGAACAGGTTATTACATCAACTTAAAACAACACACACTGTCCACCAGGGGAAGCAACAGACCAGGTCACACACACACACACTTCCTCCTCCTCCTCCTCCTCCTCCTCCCTGTGGTCGTCCTTTGTACTGATCATTTGATACTCTGTGGTGTCATTTCCATATTTTGAAAAGCCTCCTCCTGTTTTACAGCAGGGCTGCAGCAGAGAGAAGTTAAAGTTTGACAGGAGCGCTCACTCCTCTCTCTCTTTTATTGTCTGTTTAAAACCTGCTGCATCTTTTATCTCCTCTGATGGTAAAACGTCTTGTTGACCTCCATGACTTCTGTGTAACCTCCTGTTCTCATTACCCATAAGCCACGGCGTTGCTCTCAATTATCCGGAGCAGAATCCTCAGATTTTTCAGACTGGAGAGGATCCAGCAGAGCGCTCAGGCTGTCTCTGATGTGCTGCCAAATATCTGATCAGCCAAGTATTTCCTCTGCTACACATGATTACTCGACTGCTGCTCCCGGGATGGAAAACTCTCAGGATCAAAGTTTCAGAAAGAGAACTTAAGAAAACACGTCCAGCTTTCTTCTGAAATTTTTCTTGTTGGGCTTCATGAGGTCCAGATGAGAAACAAATTCTGTACAGAAAAAGAGAGTCTCATAGCGCCGCAATTTTAACTGACTCACTGCAGGAGACAGACTCTAGTGGACACTGGAGGAACTGCAGTTGTAAAATTGTCCATTTTAACATGGGGCTCTATGGGGACTGACTCATTGCAGGAGACAGACTCTAGTGGACACTGGAGGAACTGAAGCTTTAAAGTTTGACATTTTAACATAGAGCTCTATGGAGACTGACTCACTGCAGGAGACAGACTCTAGTGGACACTGGAGGAACTTCAGTTGTAAAGTTAGACATTTTAACATGGGGCTCTAAGGGAACTGACTCACTGCAGGAGACAGACTCTAGTGGACACTGGAGGAACTGCAACTTTCTAGTTGGACATTTTAACATGGGGCTCTAAGGAGACTGAGTCACTGAGGGGGACAGACTCTAGTGGACACTGGAGGAACTGCAGCTGTAAAGTTGTCCATTTTAACATAGAGCTCTATGGGGACTGACTCACTGCAGCAGAAAGACTCTAGCGGACACTGGAGGAACTGCAGCTGTAAAGTTGGACATTTTAACATGGGGCTCTAAGGGGACTGACTCACTGCAGCAGAAAGACTCTAGCGGACACTGGAGGAACTGCAGCTGTAAAGTTGGACATTTTAACATGGGGCTCTAAGGGGACTGACTCACTGCAGCAGAAAGACTCTAGTGGACACTGGAGGAACTGCAGCTGTAAAATTGGACATTTTAACATGGGGCTCTAAGGGGACTGAGTCACTGAAGGAAACAGACTCTAGTGGACACTGGAGGAACTGCAGCTGGAAAGTTGGACATTTTAACATGGGGCTCTAAGGGGACTGACTCACTGCAGGAGACAGACTCTAGTGGACACTGGAGGAACTGCAGCTGGAAAGTTGGACATTTTAACATGGGGCTCTAAGGGGACTGACTCACTGCAGGAGACAGACTCTAGTGGACACTGGAGGAACTGCAGCTGTAAAGTTGGACATTTTAACACAAGGCTCAATGGGGACTGAGTCACTGCAAGAGAAAGACTCCAGTGGACAATGGAGGAACTGCAGCTGTAAAGTTGTCCATTTTAACATAGAGCTCTATGGGGACTGACTCATTGCAGGAGACAGACTCTAGTGGACACTGTAGGAACTGCAACTTTCTAGTTGGAAACTTTTACACTGGGCTCTGAGGGAACTGACTCACTGCAGGAGACAGACTCTAGTGGACACTGGAGGAACTGGAGGAACTGCAGTTGTAAAGTTGTCCATTTTAACATAGAGCTCTATGGGGACTGACTCACTGCAGCAGGCAGACTCTAGTGGACACTGGAGGAACTGGAGGAACTCCAGCTATAAAGTTGTCCATTTTAACATGGGGCTCTATGGGGACTGACTCACTGCAGGAGACAGACTCTAGTGGACACTAGAGAAACTGAAGCTGTAAAGTTGTGCATTTTAACTTGGGGCTCTATGGGGACTGACTCACTGCAGGAGACAGACTCCAGCGGATACTGGAGCAATTGCAGCTGTAAAGTTAGACATTTTAAAATGGGGCTCTATAGGGACTGACTCACTGCAGGAGACAGATTCTCGTGGACACTGGAGGAACTGCAGCTCTAAAGTTGTCCATTTTAACATTGGGCTCTATGGGGACTGACTCACTGCAGGAGACAGACTCTAGTGGACACTGGAGGAACTGCATTTTTTAAATTGGAAATTTTAACATGGGGCTCTAACGGGAACTGACTCACTGCAGGAGACAGACTCTAGTGGACACTGGAGGAACTGCAGCTCTAAAATTGGACATTTTAACATGGGGCTCTAAGGAGACTGGGTCACTGAAGGGGACAGACTCTAGTGGACACTGGAGGAATTGCAGCTGTAAAGTTGGACATTTTAACATGGGGCTCTATGGGGATTAACTCACTCCAGGAGACAGACTCTAGTGGACACTGGAGGAACTGCATTTTTAAAATTGGAATTTTTAACATGGGGCTCTATGGGGACTGACTCATTGAAAGGGAGCGACTTTAGTGGACACTGGAGGAACTGCAACTTTCGAGTTGGAAATTTTCACATGGGGCTCTAAGGGCACTGAGGGGGACAGACTCTAGTGGACACTGGAGGAACTGCAACTTTCTAGTTGGAAACTTTCACACTGGGCTCTAAGGGAACTGACTCACTGCAGGAGACAGACTCTAGTGGACACTGGAGGAACTGGAGGAACTGCAGTTGTAAAGGTGTCCATTTTAACATGGGGCTCTATGGGGACTGATTCACTGCAGGAGATAGACTCTAGTGGACACTGGAGGAACTGCAGCTGTAAAGTTGGATATTTTAACACGAGGCTCAATGGGGACTGATTCACTGCAGGAGACAGACTCTAGTGGACACTGGAGGAACTGCAGCTGTAAAGTTAGACATTTTAACACGAGGCTTAATGGGGACTGGTTCACTACAGGATACAGACTCTAGTGGACACTGGAGGAATTGCAGATGTAAAGTTGGACATTTTAACATGGAGCTCTATGAGGACTGACTCACTGCAGGATACAGACTCCAGTGGACTGTGGAGGAACTGCAATTTTCTAGTTGGAAACTTTCACACTGGGCTCTAAGGGAACTGACTCACTGCAGGAGACAGACTCTAGCAGACATTGGAGGAACTGGAGGAACTGCAGTTGTAAAGTTTTCCATTTTAACATAGAGCTCTATGGGGACTGACTCACTGCAGGAGACAGACTCTAGCAGACATTGGAGGAACTGGAGGAACTGCAGTTGTAAAGTTTTCCATTTTAACATAGAGCTCTATGGGGACTGACTCATTGCAGGAGACAGACTCTAGTGGACACTGGAGGAACTGCAACTTTCTAGTTGGAAACTTAAACACTGAGCTCTAAGGGAACTGACTCACTGCAGGAGACAGACTCTAGTGGACACTGGAGGAACTGGAGGAACTGCAGTTGTAAAGTTGTCCTTTTTAACATAGAGCTCTATGGGGACTGACTCACTGCAGGAGACAGACTCTAGCAGACATTGGAGGAACTGCAGCTGTAAAGGTGTCCATTTTAACATGTGGCTCTATGGGGACTGATTCACTGCAGGAGATAGACTCTAGTGGACACTGGACGAACTGCAGCTGTAAAGTAGGATATTTTAACACGAGGCTCAATGGGGACTGACTCACTACAGGAGACAGACTCTAGTGGACACTGGAGGAACTGCAGCTGTAAAGTTAGACATTTTAACACGAGGCTCAATGGGGACTGGTTCACTACAGGATACAGACTCTAGTGGACACTGGAGGAATTGCAGATGTAAAGTTGGACATTTTAACATGGAGCTCTATGAGGACTGACTCACTGCAGGATACAGACTCCAGTGGACACTGGAGGAACTGCAATTTTCTAGTTGGAAACTTTCACACTGGGCTCTAAGGGAACTGACTCACTGCAGGAGACAGACTCTAGCAGACATTGGAGGAACTGGAGGAACTGCAGTTGTAAAGTTTTCCATTTTAACATCGAGCTCTATGGGGACTGACTCACTGCAGGAGACAGACTCTAGCAGACATTGGAGGAACTGGAGGAACTGCAGTTGTAAAGTTGTCCTTTTTAACATAGAGCTCTATGGGGACTGACTCATTGCAGGAGACAGACTCTAGTGGACACTGGAGGAACTGCAACTTTCTAGTTGGAAACTTAAACACTGAGCTCTATGGGAACTGACTCACTGCAGGAGACAGACTCTAGTGGACACTGGAGGAACTGGAGGAACTGCAGTTGTAAAGTTGTCCATTTTAACATAGAGCTCTATGGGGACTGACTCACTGCAGGAGACAGATTCTCATGGACACTGGAGGAACTGCAGCTGTACAGTTGTCCATTTTAACATGGGGCTCTATGGGGACTGACTCATTGCAGGAGATAGACTCTAGTGGACACTGGAGGAACTGCAACTTTCTATTGGAAACTTAAACACTGAGCTCTAAGGGAACTGACTCACTGCAGGAGACAGACTCTAGTGGACACTGGAGGAACTGGAGGAACTGCAGTTGTAAAGTTGTCCATTTTAACATAGAGCTCTATGGGGACTGACTCACTGCAGGAGACAGATTCTCGTGGACACTGGAGGAACTGCAGCTGTAATGTTGTCCATTTTAACATGGGGCTCTAAGGGAACTGACTCACTGCAGGAGACAGATTCTCGTGGACACTGGAGGAACTGCAGCTGTAAAGTTGTCCATTTTAACATGGGGCTCTATGGGGACTGAGTCACTGAAAGGGAACGACTCTAGTGGACACTGGAGGAACTGCATTTTTAAAATTCGAAATTTTAACATGGGGCTCTAAGGGGACTGAGTCACTTAAAGGGAACGACTCTAGTGGACACTGAAGAAACTGAAGCTGTAAAGTTGTGCATTTTAACATGGGGCTCTATGGGGACTGACTCAATGCAGGAGACAGATTCTAGTGGACACTGGAGGAACTGCAACTTTCTAGTTGGAAACTTAAACACTGAGCTCTAAGGGAACTGACTCACTGCAGGAGACAGATTCTCGTGGACACTGAAGGAACTGCAGCTGTAAAGTTGTCCATTTTAACATGGGGCTCTATGGGGACTGACTCACTGCAGGAGACAGACTCTAGTGGACACTGGAGGAACTGCAGCTGTAAAGTTGGACATTATAACATTGGGCTCTATGGGGACTGACTCACTGCAGGAGACAGACTCTAGTGGACACTGGAGGAACTGCATTTTTAAAATTCGAAATTTTAACATGGGGCTCTAAGGTTACTGAGTCACTTAAAGGGAACGACTCTAGTGGACACTGAAGAAACTGAAGCTGTAAAGTTGTGCATTTTAACATGGGGCTCTATGGGGACTGACTCAATGCAGGAGACAGACTCTAGTGGACACTGGAGGAACTGCAGCTGTAAAGTTGTCCATCTTAACATGGGGCTCTATGGGGACTGATTCACTGAAGGAGACAGACTTTAGTGGACACTGAAGAAACTGAAGCTGTAAAGTTGTGCATTTTAAAATGGGGCTCTATGGGGACTGAGTCACTGAAAGGGAACGACTCTAGTGGACACTGGAGGAACTGCATTTTTAAAATTCGAAATTTTAACATGGGGCTCTAAGGGGACTGAGTCACTTAAAGGGAACGACTCTAGTGGACACTGAAGAAACTGAAGCTGTAAAGTTGTGCATTTTAACATGGGGCTCTATGGGGACTGACTCAATGCAGGAGACAGATTCTAGTGGACACTGGAGGAACTGCAGCTGTAAAGTTGTCCATCTTAACATGGGGCTCTATGGGGACTAATTCACTGAAGGAGACAGACTTTAGTGGACACTGGAGGAACTGCAGCTGTAAAGTTGTGCATTTTAACATGGGGCTCTATGGGGACTGATTCACTGAAGGAGACAGACTCTAGTGGACACTGGAGGAACTGCAACTGTAAAGTTGTCCATTTTAACATGGGGCTCTATGGGGACTGACTCACTGAAGGAGACAGACTCTAGTGGACACTGGAGGAACTGTAGCTGTAAAGTTGTCCATTTTAACATGGGGCTCTATGGGGACTGATTCACTGAAGGAGACAGACTCTAGTGGACACTGGAGGAACTGCAGCTGTAAAGTTGTCCATTTTAACATGGGGCTCTATGGGGACTGACTCACTGCAGGAGACAGACTCTAGTGGACACTGGAGGAACTGCAGCTGTAAAGTTGGACATTATAACATTGGGCTCTATGGGGACTGACTCACTGCAGGAGACAGACTCTAGTGGACACTGGAGGAACTGCATTTTTAAAATTCGAAATTTTAACATGGGGCTCTAAGGGTACTGAGTCACTTAAAGGGAACGACTCTAGTGGACACTGAAGAAACTGAAGCTGTAAAGTTGTGCATTTTAACATGGGGCTCTATGGGGACTGATTCACTGAAGGAGACAGACTCTAGTGGACAATGGATGAACTGCAACCTTCCAGTTGGAAGCTTTCACACTGGGCTCTAAGGGAACTGACTCACTGCAGGAGACAGACTCTAGTGGACACTGGAGGAACTGCAACTTTCTATTTGGAAATTTTCACATGGGGCTCTAAGGGGACTGACTCACTGCAGCAGACAGATTCTAGTGGACACTGGAGGAATTACAGCTGTAAAGTTGTCCATTTTAATATGGGGCTCTATGGGGACAGACTCACTGCAGTAGGCAAACTCTAGCGGACACTGGAGGAACTGCACCTGTAAAGTTAGACATTTTAACATGGGGCTCGATGGGGAATGACTCACTGCAGGAGACAGACTCTAGTGGACACTGGAGGAACTTCAGTTGTAAAGTTGTCCATTTTGACATGGGGCTCTATGGGAACTGACTCATTGCAGGAGACAGACTCCAGTGGACACTGGAGGAACTGAAGCTTTAAAGTTAGACATTTTAAAATGGGGCTCTATGGGGACTGACTCACTGCAGCAGGCAGACTCTAGTGGACACTGGAGGAACTGGAGGAACTGTAGTTGTAAAGTTGTCCATTTTAACATAGAGCTCTATGGGGACTGACTCACTGCAGGAGACCGATTCTCGTGGACACTGGAGGAACTGCAGCTGTAAAGTTGTCCATTTTAACATGGGGCTCTATGGGGACTGACTCACTGAAAGGGAACGACTCTAGTGGACACTGGAGGAACTGCAGCTGTAAAGTTGGACATTTTGACATGGAGCTCTATGGGGACTGATTCAATGCAGGAGACAGACTCTAGTGGACACTGGAGGAACTGCATTTTTAAAATTCGAAATTTTAACATGGGGCTCTAAGGGGACTGAGTCACTTAAAGGGAACGACTCTAGTGGACACTGAAGAAACTGAAGCTGTAAAGTTGTGCATTTTAACATGGGGCTCTATGGGGACTGACTCAATGCAGGAGACAGATTCTAGTGGACACTGGAGGAACTGCAGCTGTAAAGTTGTCCATTTTAACATGGGGCTCTATGGGGACTGATTCACTGAAGGAGACAGACTCTAGTGGACACTGGAGGAACTGCAGCTGTAAAGTTGTCCATTTTAACATGGGGCTCTATGGGGACTGATTCACTGAAGGAGACAGACTCTCGTGGACACTGGAGGAACTGCAGCTGTAAAGTTGTCCATTTTAACATGGGGCTCTATGGGGACTGATTCACTGAAGGAGACAGACTTTAGTGGACACTGGAGGAACTGGAGCTGTAAAGTTGTCCATTTTAACATGGGGCTCTATGGGGACTGACTCACTGAAGGAGACAGACTCTAGTGGACACTGGAGGAACTGCAGCTGTAAAGTTGTCCATTTTAACATGGGGCTCTATGGGGACTGACTCATTGCAGGAGACAGACTCTAGTGGACACTGGATGAACTGCAACCTTCCAGTTGGAAACTTTCACACTGGGCTCTAAGGGAACTGACTCACTGCAGGAGACAGACTCTAGTGGACACTGGAGGAACTGCAACTTTCTAGTTGGAAATTTTCACATGGGGCTCTAAGGGGACTGACTCACTGCAGCAGACAGACTCTAGTGGACACTGGAGGAATTACAGCTGTAAAGTTGTCCATTTTAATATGGGGCTCTATGGGGACAGACTCACTGCAGTAGGCAGACTCTAGCAGACACTGGAGGAACTGCACCTGTAAAGTTAGACATTTTAACATGGGGCTCTATGTGGACTGACTCACTGCAGGAGACAGACACTAGCAGACACTGAAGGAACTGCAGCTGTAAAGTTGGACATTTTAACACGAGGCTCAATGGGGACTGACTCACTGCAGGAGATAGACTCTAGTGGACACTGGAGCACCTTCAGTTGTAAAGTTGTCCATTTTGACATGGGGCTCTATGGGGACTGACTCATTGCAGGAGACAGACTCCAGTGGACACTGGAGGAACTGAAGCTTTAAAGTTTGACATTTTAAAATGGGGCTCTATGGGAACTGACTCACTGCAGGAGAAAGACTCTAGTGGACACTGGAGGAACTGGAGGAACTGCAGTTGTAAAGTTGTCCATTTTAACATAGAGCTCTATGGGGACTGACTCACTGCAGGAGACAGATTCTCGTGGACACTGGAGGAACTGCAGCTGTAAAGTTGGATATTTTAACACGAGGCTCAATGGGGACTGATTCACTGCAGGAGACAGACTCTAGTGGACACTGGAGAATCTGCAGCTGTAAAGATGGACATTATAACATGGGGCTCTATGGGGACTGACTCACTGCAGGAGACAGACTCTAGTGGACACTGGAGAATCTGCAGCTGTAAAGTTGGACATTATAACATGGGGCTCTAAGGGAACTGACTCACTGCAGGAGACAGACTCTAGTGGACACTGGAGGAACTGCAACTTTCTAGTTGGAAATTTTCACATGGGGCTCTAAGGGGACTGACTCACTGCAGCAGACAGACTCTAGTGGACACTGGAGGAATTACAGCTGTAAAGTTGTCCATTTTAACATGGGGCTCTATGGGGACAGACTCACTGCAGTAGGCAGACTCTAGCAGACACTGGAGGAACTGCACCTGTAAAGTTGGACATTTTAACATGAGGCTCAATGGGGACTGACTCACTGCAGGAGACAGACACTAGCAGACACTGAAGGAACTGCAGCTGTAAAGTTGGACATTTTAACATGGGGCTCTATGGGGACTGACTCACTGCAGGAGACAGACACTAGCAGACACTGAAGGAACTGCAGCTGTAAAGTTGGACATTTTAACATGGGGCTCTATGGGGACTGACTCACTGCAGTAGGCAGACTCTAGCAGACACTGGAGGAACTGCACCTGTAAAGTTGGACATTTTAACATGAGGCTCAATGGGGACTGACTCACTGCAGGAGACAGACACTAGCAGACACTGAAGGAACTGCAGCTGTAAAGTTGGACATTTTAACATGAGGCTCAATGGGGACTGACTCACTGCAGGAGACAGACTCTAGTGGACACTGGAGCACCTTCAGTTGTAAAGTTGTCCATTTTGACATGGGGCTCTATGGGGACTGACTCATTGCAGGAGACAGACTCCAATGGACACTGGAGGAAATGAAGCTTTAAAGTTTGACATTTTAAAATGGGGCTCTAAGGGAACTGACTCACTGCAGGAGACAGACTCTCGTGGACACTGGAGGAACTGGAGGAACTGCAGTTGTAAAGTTGTCCATTTTAACATAGAGCTCTATGGGGACTGACTCACTGCAGGAGACAGATTCTCGTGGACACTGGAGGAACTGCAGCTGTAAAGTTGGATATTTTAACACGAGGCTCAATGGGGACTGATTCACTGCAGGAGACAGACTCTAGTGGACACTGGAGAATCTGCAGCTGTAAAGTTGGACATTATAACATGGGGCTCTATGAGGATTGACTCACTGCAGGAGACAGACTCTAGTGGACACTGGAGGAACTGCATTTTTAAAATTCGAAATTTTAACATGGGGCTCTAAGGGGACTGAGTCACTTAAAGGGAACGACTCTAGTGGACACTGAAGAAACTGAAGCTGTAAAGTTGTCCATTTTAACATGGGGCTCTATGGGGACTGACTCATTGCAGGAGACAGACTCTAGTGGACACTGGATGAACTGCAACCTTCCAGTTGGAAACTTTCACACTGGGCTCTAAGGGAACTGACTCACTGCAGGAGACAGACTCTAGTGGACACTGGAGGAACTGCAACTTTCTAGTTGGAAATTTTCACATGGGGCTCTAAGGGGACTGACTCACTGCAGCAGACAGACTCTAGTGGACACTGGAGGAATTACAGCTGTAAAGTTGTCCATTTTAATATGGGGCTCTATGGGGACAGACTCACTGCAGGAGACAGACACTAGCAGACACTGAAGGAACTGCAGCTGTAAAGTTGGACATTTTAACACGAGGCTCTATGGGGACTGACTCACTGCAGGAGACAGACTCTAGTGGACACTGGAGCACCTTCAGTTGTAAAGTTGTCCATTTTGACATGGGGCTCTATGGGGACTGACTCATTGCAGGAGACAGACTCCAGTGGACACTGGAGGAACTGAAGCTTTAAAGTTTGACATTTTAAAATGGGGCTCTATGGGGACTGACTCACTGCAGGAGACAGACTCTAGTGGACACTGGAGGAACTGCACCTGTGAAGTTGGACATTTTAACATGGGGCTCTAAGGGAACTGACTCACTGCAGGAGACAGACTCTAGTGGACACTGGAGGAACTGGAGGAACTGCAGTTGTAAAGTTGTCCATTTTAACATAGAGCTCTATGGGGACTGACTCACTGCAGGAGACAGATTCTCGTGGACACTGGAGGAACTGCAGCTGTAAAGTTGGATATTTTAACATGAGGCTCAATGGGGACTGATTCACTGCAGGAGACAGACTCTAGTGGACACTGGAGAATCTGCAGCTGTAAAGTTGGACATTATAACATGGGGCTCTATGGGGACTGACTCACTGCAGGAGACAGACTCTAGTGGACACTGGAGGAACTGCAGCTGTAAAGTTGGACATTATAACATTGGGCTCTATGGGGACTGACTCACTGCAGGAGACAGACTCTAGTGGACACTGGAGGAACTGCATTTTTAAAATTCGAAATTTTAACATGGGGCTCTAAGGGGACTGAGTCACTTAAAGGGAACGACTCTAGTGGACACTGAAGAAACTGAAGCTGTAAAGTTGTGCATTTTAACATGGGGCTCTATGGGGACTGACTCACTGAAGGAGACAGACTCCAGTGGACACTGGAGGAACTGAAGCTTTAAAGTTTGACATTTTAAAATGGGGCTCTATGGGGACTGACTGACTGCAGGAGACAGACTCTAGTGGACACTGGAGGAACTGCACCTGTGAAGTTGGACATTTTAACATGGGTCTCTAAGGGAACTGACTCACGGCAGGAGACAGACTCTAGTGGACACTGGAGGAACTGCAGCTGTAAAGTTTGACATTTTAACATGGGGCTCTATGGGGACTGACCCACTGCAGGAGACAGACTCTAGTGGACACTGGAGGAACTGCAACTTTCTAGTTGGAAACTTAAACACTGAACTCTAAGGGAACTGACTCACTGCAGGAGACAGACTCTAGTGGACACTGGAGGAACTGCAACTTTCTATTTGGAAATTTTCACATGGGGCTCTAAGGGGACTGACTCACTGCAGCAGACAGACTCTAGTGGACACTGGAGGAATTACAGCTGTAAAGTTGTCCATTTTAATATGGGGCTCTATGGGGACAGACTCACTGCAGCAAGCAGACTCTAGCAGACACTGGAGGAACTGCACCTGTAAAGTTAGACATTTTAACATAGAGCTCTATGGGGACTGACTCATTGCAGGAGACAGACTCTAGTGGACACTGGAGGAACTGCAGCTGTAAAGTTGTCCATTTTAACATGGGGCTCTATGGGGACTGATTCACTGAAGGAGACAGACTCTAGTGGACACTGGAGGAACTGCAGCTGTAAAGTTGTGCATTTTAACATGGGGCTCTATGGGGACTGACTCACTGAAGGAGAAAGACTCTAGTGGACACTGGAGGAACTGCAGCTGTAAAGTTGTCCATTTTAACATGGGGCTCTATGAGGACTGACTCATTGCAGGAGACAGACTCTAGTGGACACTGGATGAACTGCAACCTTCCAGTTGGAAACTTTCACCCTGGGCTCTAAGGGAACTGACTCACTGCAGGAGACAGACTCTAGTGGACACTGGAGGAACTGCAACTTTCTATTTGGAAATTTTCACATGGGGCTCTAAGGGGACTGACTCACTGCAGCAGACAGACTCTAGTGGACACTGGAGGAATTACAGCTGTAAAGTTGTCCATTTTAATATGGGGCTCTATGGGGACAGACTCACTGCAGTAAGCAGACTCTAGCGGACACTGGAGGAACTGCACCTGTAAAGTTAGACATTGTAACATGGGGCTCTATGGGGACTGACTCACTGAAGGAGACAGACTCTCGTGGACACTGGATGAACTGCAGCTGTAAAGTTGTCCTTTTTAACATGGGGCTCTATGGGGACTGATTCACTGAAGGAGACAGACTCTAGTGGACACTGGAGGAACTGCAGCTGTAAAGTTGTGCATTTTAACATGGGGCTCTATGGGGACTGACTCAATGCAGGAGACAGATTCTAGTGGACACTGGAGGAACTGCAGCTGTAAAGTTGTTCATTTTAACATGGGGCTCTATGGGGACTGATTTACTGAAGGAGACAGACTCTAGTGGACACTGGAGGAACTGCAGCTGTAAAGTTGTCCTTTTTAACATGGGGCTCTATGGGGACTGACTCACTGAAGGAGACAGACTCTAGTGGACACTGGAGGAACTGCAGCTGTAAAGTTGTCCATTTTAACACGAGGCTCAATGGGGACTGACTCACTGAAGGAGACAGACTCTCGTGGACACTGGATGAACTGCAACCTTCCAGTTGGAAACTTTCACACTGGGATTTAAGGGAACTGACTCACTACAGGAGACAGACTCTAGTGGACACTGGAGGAACTGCAACTTTCTAGTTGGAAATTTTCACATGGGGCTCTAAGGGGACTGACTCACTGCAGCAGACAGACTCTAGTGGACACTGGAGGAATTACAGCTGTAAAGTTGTCCATTTTAATATGGGGCTCTATGGGGACTGACTCACTGCAGGAGACAGACACTAGCAGACACTGAAGGAACTGCAGCTGTAAAGTTGGACATTTTAACATGAGGCTCAATGGGGACTGACTCACTGCAGGAGACAGACTCTAGTGGACACTGGAGCACCTTCAGTTGTAAAGTTGTCCATTTTGACATGGGGCTCTATGGGGACTGACTCATTGCAGGAGACAGACTCTAGTGGACACTGGAGGAACTGCAGCTGTAAAGTTGTCCATTTTAACATGGGGCTCTATGGGGACTGATTCACTGAAGGAGACAGACTCTAGTGGACACTGGAGGAACTGCAGCTGTAAAGTTGTGCATTTTAACATGGGGCTCTATGGGGACTGACTCACTGAAGGAGACAGACTCTAGTGGACACTGGAGGAACTGCAGCTGTAAAGTTGTCCATTTTAACATGGGGCTCTATGAGGACTGACTCATTGCAGGAGACAGACTCTAGTGGACACTGGAGGAACTGCAGCTGTAAAGTTGTCCATTTTAACATGGGGCTCTATGAGGACTGACTCATTGCAGGAGACAGACTCTAGTGGACACTGGATGAACTGCAACCTTCCAGTTGGAATCTTTCACACTGGGCTCTAAGGGAACTGACTCACTGCAGGAGACAGACTCTAGTGGACACTGGAGGAACTGCAACTTTCTATTTGGAAATTTTCACATGGGGCTCTAAGGGGACTGACTCACTGCAGCAGACAGACTCTAGTGGACACTGGAGGAATTACAGCTGTAAAGTTGTCCATTTTAATATGGGGCTCTATGGGGACAGACTCACTGCAGTAAGCAGACTCTAGCGGACACTGGAGGAACTGCACCTGTAAAGTTAGACATTTTAACATGGGGCTCTATGGGGACTGACTCACTGCAGGAGACAGACTCTAGTGGACACTGGAGGAACTTCAGTTGTAAAGTTGTCCATTTTGATATGGGGCTCTAAGGGGACTGACTCACTGCAGGAGACAGACTCTAGCAGATATTGGAGGAACTGGAGGAACTGCAGTTGTAAAGTTTTCCATTTTAACATAGAGCTCTATGGGGACTGACTCATTGCAGGAGACAGACTCTAGTGGACACTGGAGGAACTGCAGCTGTAAAGTTGTCCATTTTAACATGGGGCTCTATGGGGACTGATTCACTGAAGGAGACAGACTCTAGTGGACACTGGAGGAACTGCAGCTGTAAAGTTGTGCATTTTAACATGGGGCTCTAAGGGGACAGACTCACTGAAGGAGACAGACTCTAGTGGACACTGGAGGAACTGCAGCTGTAAAGTTGTCCATTTTAACATGGGGCTCTATGAGGACTGACTCATTGCAGGAGACAGACTCTAGTGGACACTGGATGAACTGCAACCTTCCAGTCGGAAACTTTTACACTGGGCTCTAAGGGAACTGACTCACTGCAGGAGACAGACTCTAGTGGACACTGGAGGAACTGCAACTTTCTATTTGGAAATTTTCACATGGGGCTCTAAGGGGACTGACTCACTGCAGCAAGCAGACTCTAGTGGACACTGGAGGAATTACAGCTGTAAAGTTGTCCATTTTAATATGGGGCTCTATGGGGACTGACTCACTGCAGGAGACAGACTCTAGTGGACACTTGAGGAACTTCAGTTGTAAAGTTGTCCATTTTGATATGGGGCTCTATGGGGACTGACTCATTGCAGGAGACAGACTCCAGTGGACACTGGAGGAACTGCAGCTTTAAAGTTTGACATTTTAACATGGGGCTCTATGGGGACTGATTCACTGAAGGAGACAGACTCTAGTGGACACTGGAGGAACTGCAGCTGTAAAGTTGTGCATTTTAACATGGGGCTCTATGGGGACTGACTCACTGAAGGAGACAGACTCTAGTGGACACTGGAGGAACTGCAGCTGTAAAGTTGTCCATTTTAACATGGGGCTCTATGAGGACTGACTCATTGCAGGAGACAGACTCTAGTGGACACTGGATGAACTGCAACCTTCCAGTCGGAAACTTTCACACTGGGCTCTAAGGGAACTGACTCACTGCAGGAGACAGACTCTAGTGGACACTGGAGGAACTGCAACTTTCTATTTGGAAATTTTCACATGGGGCTCTAAGGGGACTGACTCACTGCAGCAGACAGACTCTAGTGGACACTGGAGGAATTACAGCTGTAAAGTTGTCCATTTTAATATGGGGCTCTATGGGGACTGACTCACTGAAGGAGACAGACTCTAGTGGACACTTGAGGAACTTCAGTTGTAAAGTTTTCCATTTTAACATAGAGCTTTATGGGGACTGACTCATTGCAGGAGACAGACTCTAGTGGACACTGGAGGAACTGCAACTTTCTAGTTGGAAACTTAAACACTGAGCTCTAAGGGAACTGACTCACTGCAGGAGACGGACTCTAGTGGACACTGGAGGAACTGCACCTGTAAAGTTGGACATTTTAACATGGGGCTCTAAGGGGACTGACTCACTGCAGGAGACAGACTCTAGCAGACATTGGAGGAACTGGAGGAACTGCAGTTGTAAAGTTGTCCTTTTTAACATAGAGCTCTATGGGGACTGACTCATTGCAGGAGACAGACTCTAGTGGACACTGGAGGAACTGCAACTTCCTAGTTGGAAACTTTCACACTGGGCTCTATGGGGACTGACTCACTGCAGGAGACAGACTCTAGTGGACACTGGAGGAACTGCACCTGTAAAGTTGGACATTTTGATATGGGGCTCTATGGGGACTGACTCATTGCAGGAGACAGACTCCAGTGGACACTGGAGGAACTGAAGCTTTAAAGTTTGACATTTTAACATGGGTCTCTATGGGGACTGACTCACTGCAGGAGACAGACTCTAGTGGACACTGGAGGAACTGCACCTGTAAAGTTGGACATTTTAACATGGGGCTCTAAGGGGACTGACTCACTGCAGGAGACAGACTCTAGTGGACACTGGAGGAACTGCAGCTGTAAAGTTAGACATTTTAACATAGAGCTCTATGGGGACTGACTCATTGCAGGAGACAGACTCTAGTGGACACTGGAGGAACTGCAGCTGTAAAGTTGTCCATTTTAACATGGGGCTCTATGGGGACTGATTCACTGAAGGAGACAGACTCTAGTGGACACTGGAGGAACTGCAGCTGTAAAGTTGTGCATTTTAACATGGGGCTCTATGGGGACTGACTCACTGAAGGAGAAAGACTCTAGTGGACACTGGAGGAACTGCAGCTGTAAAGTTGTCCATTTTAACATGGGGCTCTATGAGGACTGACTCATTGCAGGAGACAGACTCTAGTGGACACTGGATGAACTGCAACCTTCCAGTTGGAAACTTTCACCCTGGGCTCTAAGGGAACTGACTCACTGCAGGAGACAGACTCTAGTGGACACTGGAGGAACTGCAACTTTCTATTTGGAAATTTTCACATGGGGCTCTAAGGGGACTGACTCACTGCAGCAGACAGACTCTAGTGGACACTGGAGGAATTACAGCTGTAAAGTTGTCCATTTTAATATGGGGCTCTATGGGGACAGACTCACTGCAGTAAGCAGACTCTAGCGGACACTGGAGGAACTGCACCTGTAAAGTTAGACATTTTAACATAGAGCTCTATGGGGACTGACTCATTGCAGGAGACAGACTCTAGTGGACACTGGAGGAACTGCAGCTGTAAAGTTGTCCATTTTAACATGGGGCTCTATGGGGACTGATTCACTGAAGGAGACAGACTCTAGTGGACACTGGAGGAACTGCAGCTGTAAAGTTGTGCATTTTAACATGGGGCTCTATGGGGACTGACTCACTGAAGGAGACAGACTCTAGTGGACACTGGAGGAACTGCAGCTGTAAAGTTGTCCATTTTAACATGGGGCTCTATGAGGACTGACTCATTGCAGGAGACAGACTCTAGTGGACACTGGAGGAACTGCAGCTGTAAAGTTGTCCATTTTAACATGGGGCTCTATGAGGACTGACTCATTGCAGGAGACAGACTCTAGTGGACACTGGATGAACTGCAACCTTCCAGTTGGAATCTTTCACACTGGGCTCTAAGGGAAATGACTCACTGCAGGAGACAGACTCTAGTGGACACTGGAGGAACTGCAACTTTCTATTTGGAAATTTTCACATGGGGCTCTAAGGGGACTGACTCACTGCAGCAGACAGACTCTAGTGGACACTGGAGGAATTACAGCTGTAAAGTTGTCCATTTTAATATGGGGCTCTATGGGGACAGACTCACTGCAGTAAGCAGACTCTAGCGGACACTGGAGGAACTGCACCTGTAAAGTTAGACATTTTAACATGGGGCTCTATGGGGACTGACTCACTGCAGGAGACAGACTCTAGTGGACACTGGAGGAACTTCAGTTGTAAAGTTGTCCATTTTGATATGGGGCTCTAAGGGGACTGACTCACTGCAGGAGACAGACTCTAGCAGACATTGGAGGAACTGGAGGAACTGCAGTTGTAAAGTTTTCCATTTTAACATAGAGCTCTATGGGGACTGACTCATTGCAGGAGACAGACTCTAGTGGACACTGGAGGAACTGCAGCTGTAAAGTTGTCCATTTTAACATGGGGCTCTATGGGGACTGATTCACTGAAGGAGACAGACTCTAGTGGACACTGGAGGAACTGCAGCTGTAAAGTTGTGCATTTTAACATGGGGCTCTAAGGGGACTGACTCACTGCAGGAGACAGACTCTAGTGGACACTGGAGGAACTGCAGCTGTAAAGTTGTCCATTTTAACATGGGGCTCTATGAGGACTGACTCATTGCAGGAGACAAACTCTAGTGGACACTGAATGAACTGCAACCTTCCAGTTGGAAACTTTCACACTGGGCTCTAAGGGAACTGACTCACTGCAGGAGACAGACTCTAGTGGACACTGGAGGAACTGCAACTTTCTATTTGGAAATTTTCACATGGGGCTCTAAGGGGACTGACTCACTGCAGCAGACAGACTCTAGTGGACACTGGAGGAATTACAGCTGTAAAGTTGTCCATTTTAATATGGGGCTCTATGGGGACAGACTCACTGCAGCAAGCAGACTCTAGCGGACACTGGAGGAACTGCACCTGTAAAGTTAGACATTTTAACATAGAGCTCTATGGGGACTGACTCACTGCAGTAAGCAGACTCTAGTGGACACTGGAGGAACTGCAGCTGTAAAGTTGTGCATTTTAACATGGGGCTCTATGAGGACTGACTCACTGCAGGAGACAGACTCTAGTGGACATTGGAGGAACTGCAGCTGTAAAGTTGTCCATTTTAACATGGGGCTCTATGAGGACTAACTCATTGCAGGAGACAGACTCTAGTGGACACTGGAGGAATTACAGCTGTAAAGTTGTCCATTTTAATATGGGGCTCTATGGGGACAGACTCACTGCAGCAAGCAGACTCTAGCGGACACTGGAGGAACTGCACCTGTAAAGTTAGACATTTTAACATAGAGCTCTATGGGGACTGACTCATTGCAGGAGACAGACTCTAGTGGACACTGGAGGAACTGCAGCTGTAAAGTTGTCCATTTTAACATGGGGCTCTATGGGGACTGATTCACTGAAGGAGACAGACTCTAGTGGACACTGGAGGAACTGCAGCTGTAAAGTTGTGCATTTTAACATGGGGCTCTAAGGGGACAGACTCACTGAAGGAGACAGACTCTAGTGGACACTGGAGGAACTGCAGCTGTAAAGTTGTCCATTTTAACATGGGGCTCTATGAGGACTGACTCATTGCAGGAGACAGACTCTAGTGGACACTGGATGAACTGCAACCTTCCAGTCGGAAACTTTTACACTGGGCTCTAAGGGAACTGACTCACTGCAGGAGACAGACTCTAGTGGACACTGGAGGAACTGCAACTTTCTATTTGGAAATTTTCACATGGGGCTCTAAGGGGACTGACTCACTGCAGCAAGCAGACTCTAGTGGACACTGGAGGAATTACAGCTGTAAAGTTGTCCATTTTAATATGGGGCTCTATGGGGACTGACTCACTGCAGGAGACAGACTCTAGTGGACACTTGAGGAACTTCAGTTGTAAAGTTGTCCATTTTGATATGGGGCTCTATGGGGACTGACTCATTGCAGGAGACAGACTCCAGTGGACACTGGAGGAACTGCAGCTTTAAAGTTTGACATTTTAACATGGGGCTCTATGGGGACTGATTCACTGAAGGAGACAGACTCTAGTGGACACTGGAGGAACTGCAGCTGTAAAGTTGTGCATTTTAACATGGGGCTCTATGGGGACTGACTCACTGAAGGAGACAGACTCTAGTGGACACTGGAGGAACTGCAGCTGTAAAGTTGTCCATTTTAACATGGGGCTCTATGAGGACTGACTCATTGCAGGAGACAGACTCTAGTGGACACTGGATGAACTGCAACCTTCCAGTCGGAAACTTTCACACTGGGCTCTAAGGGAACTGACTCACTGCAGGAGACAGACTCTAGTGGACACTGGAGGAACTGCAACTTTCTATTTGGAAATTTTCACATGGGGCTCTAAGGGGACTGACTCACTGCAGCAGACAGACTCTAGTGGACACTGGAGGAATTACAGCTGTAAAGTTGTCCATTTTAATATGGGGCTCTATGGGGACTGACTCACTGAAGGAGACAGACTCTAGTGGACACTTGAGGAACTTCAGTTGTAAAGTTTTCCATTTTAACATAGAGCTTTATGGGGACTGACTCATTGCAGGAGACAGACTCTAGTGGACACTGGAGGAACTGCAACTTTCTAGTTGGAAACTTAAACACTGAGCTCTAAGGGAACTGACTCACTGCAGGAGACGGACTCTAGTGGACACTGGAGGAACTGCACCTGTAAAGTTGGACATTTTAACATGGGGCTCTAAGGGGACTGACTCACTGCAGGAGACAGACTCTAGCAGACATTGGAGGAACTGGAGGAACTGCAGTTGTAAAGTTGTCCTTTTTAACATAGAGCTCTATGGGGACTGACTCATTGCAGGAGACAGACTCTAGTGGACACTGGAGGAACTGCAACTTCCTAGTTGGAAACTTTCACACTGGGCTCTATGGGGACTGACTCACTGCAGGAGACAGACTCTAGTGGACACTGGAGGAACTGCACCTGTAAAGTTGGACATTTTGATATGGGGCTCTATGGGGACTGACTCATTGCAGGAGACAGACTCCAGTGGACACTGGAGGAACTGAAGCTTTAAAGTTTGACATTTTAACATGGGTCTCTATGGGGACTGACTCACTGCAGGAGACAGACTCTAGTGGACACTGGAGGAACTGCACCTGTAAAGTTGGACATTTTAACATGGGGCTCTAAGGGGACTGACTCACTGCAGGAGACAGACTCTAGCAGACATTGGAGGAACTGGAGGAACTGCAGTTGTAAAGTTTTCCATTTTAACATAGAGCTCTATGGGGACTGACTCATTGCAGGAGACAGACTCTAGTGGACACTGGAGGAACTGCAACTTTCTAGTTGGAAACTTAAACACTGAGCTCTAAGGGAACTGACTCACTGCAGGAGACAGACTCTAGTGGACACTGGAGGAACTGCACCTGTAAAGTTGGACATTTTAACATGGGGCTCTAAGGGGACTGACTCACTGCAGGAGACAGACTCTAGCAGACATTGGAGGAACTGGAGGAACTGCAGTTGTAAAGTTGTCCTTTTTAACATAGAGCTCTATGGGGACTGACTCATTGCAGGAGACAGACTCTAGTGGACACTGGAGGAACTGCAACTTTCTAGTTGGAAACTTAAACACTGAGCTCTAAGGGAACTGACTCACTGCAGGAGACAGACTCTAGTGGACACTGGAGGAACTGCACCTGTAAAGTTGGACATTTTAACATGGGGCTCTAAGGGGACTGACTCACTGCAGGAGACAGACTCTAGCAGACATTGGAGGAACTGGAGGAACTGCAGTTGTAAAGTTGTCCTTTTTAACATAGAGCTCTATGGGGACTGACTCATTGCAGGAGAGAGACTCTAGTGGACACTGGAGGAACTGCAACTTCCTAGTTGGAAACTTTCACACTGGGCTCTAAGGGAAATGACTCACTGCAGGAGACAGACTTTAGTGGACACTGGAGGAACTGCAGCTGTAAAGTTGGACATTGTAACATGGGGCTCTATGGGGACTGACTCACTGAAGGAGACAGACTCTCGTGGACACTGGATGAACTGCAGCTGTAAAGTTGTCCTTTTTAACATGGGGCTCTATGGGGACTGATTCACTGAAGGAGACAGACTCTAGTGGACACTGGAGGAACTGCAGCTGTAAAGTTGTGCATTTTAACATGGGGCTCTATGGGGACTGACTCAATGCAGGAGACAGATTCTAGTGGACACTGGAGGAACTGCAGCTGTAAAGTTGTTCATTTTAACATGGGGCTCTATGGGGACTGATTTACTGAAGGAGACAGACTCTAGTGGACACTGGAGGAACTGCAGCTGTAAAGTTGTCCTTTTTAACATGGGGCTCTATGGGGACTGACTCACTGAAGGAGACAGACTCTAGTGGACACTGGAGGAACTGCAGCTGTAAAGTTGTCCATTTTAACACGAGGCTCAATGGGGACTGACTCACTGAAGGAGACAGACTCTCGTGGACACTGGATGAACTGCAACCTTCCAGTTGGAAACTTTCACACTGGGATTTAAGGGAACTGACTCACTACAGGAGACAGACTCTAGTGGACACTGGAGGAACTGCAACTTTCTAGTTGGAAATTTTCACATGGGGCTCTAAGGGGACTGACTCACTGCAGCAGACAGACTCTAGTGGACACTGGAGGAATTACAGCTGTAAAGTTGTCCATTTTAATATGGGGCTCTATGGGGACTGACTCACTGCAGGAGACAGACACTAGCAGACACTGAAGGAACTGCAGCTGTAAAGTTGGACATTTTAACACGAGGCTCAATGGGGACTGACTCACTGCAGGAGACAGACTCTAGTGGACACTGGAGCACCTTCAGTTGTAAAGTTGTCCATTTTGACATGGGGCTCTATGGGGACTGACTCATTGCAGGAGACAGACTCTAGTGGACACTGGAGGAACTGCAGCTGTAAAGTTGTCCATTTTAACATGGGGCTCTATGGGGACTGATTCACTGAAGGAGACAGACTCTAGTGGACACTGGAGGAACTGCAGCTGTAAAGTTGTGCATTTTAACATGGGGCTCTATGGGGACTGACTCACTGAAGGAGACAGACTCTAGTGGACACTGGAGGAACTGCAGCTGTAAAGTTGTCCATTTTAACATGGGGCTCTATGAGGACTGACTCATTGCAGGAGACAGACTCTAGTGGACACTGGAGGAACTGCAGCTGTAAAGTTGTCCATTTTAACATGGGGCTCTATGAGGACTGACTCATTGCAGGAGACAGACTCTAGTGGACACTGGATGAACTGCAACCTTCCAGTTGGAATCTTTCACACTGGGCTCTAAGGGAACTGACTCACTGCAGGAGACAGACTCTAGTGGACACTGGAGGAACTGCAACTTTCTATTTGGAAATTTTCACATGGGGCTCTAAGGGGACTGACTCACTGCAGCAGACAGACTCTAGTGGACACTGGAGGAATTACAGCTGTAAAGTTGTCCATTTTAATATGGGGCTCTATGGGGACAGACTCACTGCAGTAAGCAGACTCTAGCGGACACTGGAGGAACTGCACCTGTAAAGTTAGACATTTTAACATGGGGCTCTATGGGGACTGACTCACTGCAGGAGACAGACTCTAGTGGACACTGGAGGAACTTCAGTTGTAAAGTTGTCCATTTTGATATGGGGCTCTAAGGGGACTGACTCACTGCAGGAGACAGACTCTAGCAGACATTGGAGGAACTGGAGGAACTGCAGTTGTAAAGTTTTCCATTTTAACATAGAGCTCTATGGGGACTGACTCATTGCAGGAGACAGACTCTAGTGGACACTGGAGGAACTGCAGCTGTAAAGTTGTCCATTTTAACATGGGGCTCTATGGGGACTGATTCACTGAAGGAGACAGACTCTAGTGGACACTGGAGGAACTGCAGCTGTAAAGTTGTGCAGTTTAACATGGGGCTCTAAGGGGACTGACTCACTGCAGGAGACAGACTCTAGTGGACACTGGAGGAACTGCAGCTGTAAAGTTGTCCATTTTAACATGGGGCTCTATGAGGACTAACTCATTGCAGGAGACAGACTCTAGTGGACACTGGAGGAATTACAGCTGTAAAGTTGTCCATTTTAATATGGGGCTCTATGGGGACAGACTCACTGCAGCAAGCAGACTCTAGCGGACACTGGAGGAACTGCACCTGTAAAGTTAGACATTTTAACATAGAGCTCTATGGGGACTGACTCATTGCAGGAGACAGACTCTAGTGGACACTGGAGGAACTGCAGCTGTAAAGTTGTCCATTTTAACATGGGGCTCTATGGGGACTGATTCACTGAAGGAGACAGACTCTAGTGGACACTGGAGGAACTGCAGCTGTAAAGTTGTGCATTTTAATATGGGGCTCTAAGGGGACAGACTCACTGAAGGAGACAGACTCTAGTGGACACTGGAGGAACTGCAGCTGTAAAGTTGTCCATTTTAACATGGGGCTCTATGAGGACTGACTCATTGCAGGAGACAGACTCTAGTGGACACTGGATGAACTGCAACCTTCCAGTCGGAAACTTTTACACTGGGCTCTAAGGGAACTGACTCACTGCAGGAGACAGACTCTAGTGGACACTGGAGGAACTGCAACTTTCTATTTGGAAATTTTCACATGGGGCTCTAAGGGGACTGACTCACTGCAGCAGACAGACTCTAGTGGACACTGGAGGAATTACAGCTGTAAAGTTGTCCATTTTAATATGGGGCTCTATGGGGACTGACTCACTGCAGGAGACAGACTCTAGTGGACACTTGAGGAACTTCAGTTGTAAAGTTGTCCATTTTGATATGGGGCTCTATGGGGACTGACTCATTGCAGGAGACAGACTCCAGTGGACACTGGAGGAACTGCAGCTTTAAAGTTTGACATTTTAACATGGGGCTCTATGGGGACTGATTCACTGAAGGAGACAGACTCTAGTGGACACTGGAGGAACTGCAGCTGTAAAGTTGTGCATTTTAACATGGGGCTCTATGGGGACTGACTCACTGAAGGAGACAGACTCTAGTGGACACTGGAGGAACTGCAGCTGTAAAGTTGTCCATTTTAACATGGGGCTCTATGAGGACTGACTCATTGCAGGAGACAGACTCTAGTGGACACTGGATGAACTGCAACCTTCCAGTCGGAAACTTTCACACTGGGCTCTAAGGGAACTGACTCACTGCAGGAGACAGACTCTAGTGGACACTGGAGGAACTGCAACTTTCTATTTGGAAATTTTCACATGGGGCTCTAAGGGGACTGACTCACTGCAGCAGACAGACTCTAGTGGACACTGGAGGAATTACAGCTGTAAAGTTGTCCATTTTAATATGGGGCTCTATGGGGACTGACTCACTGAAGGAGACAGACTCTAGTGGACACTTGAGGAACTTCAGTTGTAAAGTTTTCCATTTTAACATAGAGCTTTATGGGGACTGACTCATTGCAGGAGACAGACTCTAGTGGACACTGGAGGAACTGCAACTTTCTAGTTGGAAACTTAAACACTGAGCTCTAAGGGAACTGACTCACTGCAGGAGACGGACTCTAGTGGACACTGGAGGAACTGCACCTGTAAAGTTGGACATTTTAACATGGGGCTCTAAGGGGACTGACTCACTGCAGGAGACAGACTCTAGCAGACATTGGAGGAACTGGAGGAACTGCAGTTGTAAAGTTGTCCTTTTTAACATAGAGCTCTATGGGGACTGACTCATTGCAGGAGACAGACTCTAGTGGACACTGGAGGAACTGCAACTTCCTAGTTGGAAACTTTCACACTGGGCTCTATGGGGACTGACTCACTGCAGGAGACAGACTCTAGTGGACACTGGAGGAACTGCACCTGTAAAGTTGGACATTTTGATATGGGGCTCTATGGGGACTGACTCATTGCAGGAGACAGACTCCAGTGGACACTGGAGGAACTGAAGCTTTAAAGTTTGACATTTTAACATGGGTCTCTATGGGGACTGACTCACTGCAGGAGACAGACTCTAGTGGACACTGGAGGAACTGCACCTGTAAAGTTGGACATTTTAACATGGGGCTCTAAGGGGACTGACTCACTGCAGGAGACAGACTCTAGTGGACACTGGAGGAACTGCAGCTGTAAAGTTAGACATTTTAACATAGAGCTCTATGGGGACTGACTCATTGCAGGAGACAGACTCTAGTGGACACTGGAGGAACTGCAGCTGTAAAGTTGTCCATTTTAACATGGGGCTCTATGGGGACTGATTCACTGAAGGAGACAGACTCTAGTGGACACTGGAGGAACTGCAGCTGTAAAGTTGTGCATTTTAACATGGGGCTCTATGGGGACTGACTCACTGAAGGAGAAAGACTCTAGTGGACACTGGAGGAACTGCAGCTGTAAAGTTGTCCATTTTAACATGGGGCTCTATGAGGACTGACTCATTGCAGGAGACAGACTCTAGTGGACACTGGATGAACTGCAACCTTCCAGTTGGAAACTTTCACCCTGGGCTCTAAGGGAACTGACTCACTGCAGGAGACAGACTCTAGTGGACACTGGAGGAACTGCAACTTTCTATTTGGAAATTTTCACATGGGGCTCTAAGGGGACTGACTCACTGCAGCAGACAGACTCTAGTGGACACTGGAGGAATTACAGCTGTAAAGTTGTCCATTTTAATATGGGGCTCTATGGGGACAGACTCACTGCAGTAAGCAGACTCTAGCGGACACTGGAGGAACTGCACCTGTAAAGTTAGACATTTTAACATAGAGCTCTATGGGGACTGACTCATTGCAGGAGACAGACTCTAGTGGACACTGGAGGAACTGCAGCTGTAAAGTTGTCCATTTTAACATGGGGCTCTATGGGGACTGATTCACTGAAGGAGACAGACTCTAGTGGACACTGGAGGAACTGCAGCTGTAAAGTTGTGCATTTTAACATGGGGCTCTATGGGGACTGACTCACTGAAGGAGACAGACTCTAGTGGACACTGGAGGAACTGCAGCTGTAAAGTTGTCCATTTTAACATGGGGCTCTATGAGGACTGACTCATTGCAGGAGACAGACTCTAGTGGACACTGGAGGAACTGCAGCTGTAAAGTTGTCCATTTTAACATGGGGCTCTATGAGGACTGACTCATTGCAGGAGACAGACTCTAGTGGACACTGGATGAACTGCAACCTTCCAGTTGGAATCTTTCACACTGGGCTCTAAGGGAAATGACTCACTGCAGGAGACAGACTCTAGTGGACACTGGAGGAACTGCAACTTTCTATTTGGAAATTTTCACATGGGGCTCTAAGGGGACTGACTCACTGCAGCAGACAGACTCTAGTGGACACTGGAGGAATTACAGCTGTAAAGTTGTCCATTTTAATATGGGGCTCTATGGGGACAGACTCACTGCAGTAAGCAGACTCTAGCGGACACTGGAGGAACTGCACCTGTAAAGTTAGACATTTTAACATGGGGCTCTATGGGGACTGACTCACTGCAGGAGACAGACTCTAGTGGACACTGGAGGAACTTCAGTTGTAAAGTTGTCCATTTTGATATGGGGCTCTAAGGGGACTGACTCACTGCAGGAGACAGACTCTAGCAGACATTGGAGGAACTGGAGGAACTGCAGTTGTAAAGTTTTCCATTTTAACATAGAGCTCTATGGGGACTGACTCATTGCAGGAGACAGACTCTAGTGGACACTGGAGGAACTGCAGCTGTAAAGTTGTCCATTTTAACATGGGGCTCTATGGGGACTGATTCACTGAAGGAGACAGACTCTAGTGGACACTGGAGGAACTGCAGCTGTAAAGTTGTGCATTTTAACATGGGGCTCTAAGAGGACTGACTCATTGCAGGAGACAGACTCTAGTGGACACTGGATGAACTGCAACCTTCCAGTCGGAAACTTTCACACTGGGCTCTAAGGGAACTGACTCACTGCAGGAGACAGACTCTAGTGGACACTGGAGGAACTGCAACTTTCTATTTGGAAATTTTCACATGGGGCTCTAAGGGGACTGACTCACTGCAGCAGACAGACTCTAGTGGACACTGGAGGAATTACAGCTGTAAAGTTGTCCATTTTAATATGGGGCTCTATGGGGACTGACTCATTGCAGGAGACAAACTCTAGTGGACACTGAATGAACTGCAACCTTCCAGTTGGAAACTTTCACACTGGGCTCTAAGGGAACTGACTCACTGCAGGAGACAGACTCTAGTGGACACTGGAGGAACTGCAACTTTCTATTTGGAAATTTTCACATGGGGCTCTAAGGGGACTGACTCACTGCAGCAGACAGACTCTAGTGGACACTGGAGGAATTACAGCTGTAAAGTTGTCCATTTTAATATGGGGCTCTATGGGGACAGACTCACTGCAGCAAGCAGACTCTAGCGGACACTGGAGGAACTGCACCTGTAAAGTTAGACATTTTAACATAGAGCTCTATGGGGACTGACTCATTGCAGGAGACAGACTCTAGTGGACACTGGAGGAACTGCAGCTGTAAAGTTGTCCATTTTAACATGGGGATCTATGGGGACTGACTCACTGAAGGAGACAGACTCTAGTGGACACTGGAGGAACTGCAGCTGTAAAGTTGTGCATTTTAACATGGGGCTCTATGGGGACTGACTCACTGAAGGAGACAGACTCTAGTGGACACTGGAGGAACTGCAGCTGTAAAGTTGTCCATTTTAACATGGGGCTCTATGAGGACTGACTCATTGCAGGAGACAGACTCTAGTGGACACTGGATGAACTGCAACCTTCCAGTTGGAAACTTTAACCCTGGGCTCTAAGGGAACTGACTCACTGCAGGAGACAGACTCTAGTGGACACTGGAGGAACTGCAACTTTCTATTTGGAAATTTTCACATGGGGCTCTAAGGGGACTGACTCACTGCAGCAGACAGACTCTAGTGGACACTGGAGGAATTACAGCTGTAAAGTTGTCCATTTTAATATGGGGCTCTATGGGGACAGACTCACTGCAGTAAGCAGACTCTAGCGGACACTGGAGGAACTGCACCTGTAAAGTTAGACATTTTAACATAGAGCTCTATGGGGACTGACTCATTGCAGGAGACAGACTCTAGTGGACACTGGAGGAACTGCAGCTGTAAAGTTGTCCATTTTAACATGGGGCTCTATGGGGACTGATTCACTGAAGGAGACAGACTCTAGTGGACACTGGAGGAACTGCAGCTGTAAAGTTGTGCATTTTAACATGGGGCTCTATGGGGACTGACTCACTGAAGGAGACAGACTCTAGTGGACACTGGAGGAACTGCAGCTGTAAAGTTGTCCATTTTAACATGGGGCTCTATGAGGACTGACTCATTGCAGGAGACAGACTCTAGTGGACACTGGAGGAACTGCAGCTGTAAAGTTGTCCATTTTAACATGGGGCTCTATGAGGACTGACTCATTGCAGGAGACAGACTCTAGTGGACACTGGATGAACTGCAACCTTCCAGTTGGAATCTTTCACACTGGGCTCTAAGGGAACTGACTCACTGCAGGAGACAGACTCTAGTGGACACTGGAGGAACTGCAACTTTCTATTTGGAAATTTTCACATGGGGCTCTAAGGGGACTGACTCACTGCAGCAGACAGACTCTAGTGGACACTGGAGGAATTACAGCTGTAAAGTTGTCCATTTTAATATGGGGCTCTATGGGGACAGACTCACTGCAGTAAGCAGACTCTAGCGGACACTGGAGGAACTGCACCTGTAAAGTTAGACATTTTAACATGGGGCTCTATGGGGACTGACTCACTGCAGGAGACAGACTCTAGTGGACACTGGAGGAACTTCAGTTGTAAAGTTGTCCATTTTGATATGGGGCTCTAAGGGGACTGACTCACTGCAGGAGACAGACTCTAGCAGACATTGGAGGAACTGGAGGAACTGCAGTTGTAAAGTTTTCCATTTTAACATAGAGCTCTATGGGGACTGACTCATTGCAGGAGACAGACTCTAGTGGACACTGGAGGAACTGCAGCTGTAAAGTTGTCCATTTTAACATGGGGCTCTATGGGGACTGATTCACTGAAGGAGACAGACTCTAGTGGACACTGGAGGAACTGCAGCTGTAAAGTTGTGCATTTTAACATGGGGCTCTAAGGGGACTGACTCACTGCAGGAGACAGACTCTAGTGGACACTGGAGGAACTGCAGCTGTAAAGTTGTCCATTTTAACATGGGGCTCTATGAGGACTAACTCATTGCAGGAGACAGACTCTAGTGGACACTGGAGGAATTACAGCTGTAAAGTTGTCCATTTTAATATGGGGCTCTATGGGGACAGAGTCACTGCAGCAAGCAGACTCTAGCGGACACTGGAGGAACTGCACCTGTAAAGTTAGACATTTTAACATAGAGCTCTATGGGGACTGACTCATTGCAGGAGACAGACTCTAGTGGACACTGGAGGAACTGCAGCTGTAAAGTTGTCCATTTTAACATGGGGCTCTATGGGGACTGATTCACTGAAGGAGACAGACTCTAGTGGACACTGGAGGAACTGCAGCTGTAAAGTTGTGCATTTTAACATGGGGCTCTAAGGGGACAGACTCACTGAAGGAGACAGACTCTAGTGGACACTGGAGGAACTGCAGCTGTAAAGTTGTCCATTTTAACATGGGGCTCTATGAGGACTGACTCATTGCAGGAGACAGACTCTAGTGGACACTGGATGAACTGCAACCTTCCAGTCGGAAACTTTTACACTGGGCTCTAAGGGAACTGACTCACTGCAGGAGACAGACTCTAGTGGACACTGGAGGAACTGCAACTTTCTATTTGGAAATTTTCACATGGGGCTCTAAGGGGACTGACTCACTGCAGCAAGCAGACTCTAGTGGACACTGGAGGAATTACAGCTGTAAAGTTGTCCATTTTAATATGGGGCTCTATGGGGACTGACTCACTGCAGGAGACAGACTCTAGTGGACACTTGAGGAACTTCAGTTGTAAAGTTGTCCATTTTGATATGGGGCTCTATGGGGACTGACTCATTGCAGGAGACAGACTCCAGTGGACACTGGAGGAACTGCAGCTTTAAAGTTTGACATGTTAACATGGGGCTCTATGGGGACTGATTCACTGAAGGAGACAGACTCTAGTGGACACTGGAGGAACTGCAGCTGTAAAGTTGTGCATTTTAACATGGGGCTCTATGGGGACTGACTCACTGAAGGAGACAGACTCTAGTGGACACTGGAGGAACTGCAGCTGTAAAGTTGTCCATTTTAACATGGGGCTCTATGAGGACTGACTCATTGCAGGAGACAGACTCTAGTGGACACTGGATGAACTGCAACCTTCCAGTCGGAAACTTTCACACTGGGCTCTAAGGGAACTGACTCACTGCAGGAGACAGACTCTAGTGGACACTGGAGGAACTGCAACTTTCTATTTGGAAATTTTCACATGGGGCTCTAAGGGGACTGACTCACTGCAGCAGACAGACTCTAGTGGACACTGGAGGAATTACAGCTGTAAAGTTGTCCATTTTAATATGGGGCTCTATGGGGACTGACTCACTGAAGGAGACAGACTCTAGTGGACACTTGAGGAACTTCAGTTGTAAAGTTTTCCATTTTAACATAGAGCTTTATGGGGACTGACTCATTGCAGGAGACAGACTCTAGTGGACACTGGAGGAACTGCAACTTTCTAGTTGGAAACTTAAACACTGAGCTCTAAGGGAACTGACTCACTGCAGGAGACGGACTCTAGTGGACACTGGAGGAACTGCACCTGTAAAGTTGGACATTTTAACATGGGGCTCTAAGGGGACTGACTCACTGCAGGAGACAGACTCTAGCAGACATTGGAGGAACTGGAGGAACTGCAGTTGTAAAGTTGTCCTTTTTAACATAGAGCTCTATGGGGACTGACTCATTGCAGGAGACAGACTCTAGTGGACACTGGAGGAACTGCAACTTCCTAGTTGGAAACTTTCACACTGGGCTCTATGGGGACTGACTCACTGCAGGAGACAGACTCTAGTGGACACTGGAGGAACTGCACCTGTAAAGTTGGACATTTTGATATGGGGCTCTATGGGGACTGACTCATTGCAGGAGACAGACTCCAGTGGACACTGGAGGAACTGAAGCTTTAAAGTTTGACATTTTAACATGGGTCTCTATGGGGACTGACTCACTGCAGGAGACAGACTCTAGTGGACACTGGAGGAACTGCACCTGTAAAGTTGGACATTTTAACATGGGGCTCTAAGGGGACTGACTCACTGCAGGAGACAGACTCTAGCAGACATTGGAGGAACTGGAGGAACTGCAGTTGTAAAGTTTTCCATTTTAACATAGAGCTCTATGGGGACTGACTCATTGCAGGAGACAGACTCTAGTGGACACTGGAGGAACTGCAACTTTCTAGTTGGAAACTTAAACACTGAGCTCTAAGGGAACTGACTCACTGCAGGAGACAGACTCTAGTGGACACTGGAGGAACTGCACCTGTAAAGTTGGACATTTTAACATGGGGCTCTAAGGGGACTGACTCACTGCAGGAGACAGACTCTAGCAGACATTGGAGGAACTGGAGGAACTGCAGTTGTAAAGTTGTCCTTTTTAACATAGAGCTCTATGGGGACTGACTCATTGCAGGAGACAGACTCTAGTGGACACTGGAGGAACTGCAACTTTCTAGTTGGAAACTTAAACACTGAGCTCTAAGGGAACTGACTCACTGCAGGAGACAGACTCTAGTGGACACTGGAGGAACTGCACCTGTAAAGTTGGACATTTTAACATGGGGCTCTAAGGGAAATGACTCACTGCAGGAGACAGACTTTAGTGGACACTGGAGGAACTGCAGCTGTAAAGTTGGACATTGTAACATGGGGCTCTATGGGGACTGACTCACTGAAGGAGACAGACTCTCGTGGACACTGGATGAACTGCAGCTGTAAAGTTGTCCTTTTTAACATGGGGCTCTATGGGGACTGATTCACTGAAGGAGACAGACTCTAGTGGACACTGGAGGAACTGCAGCTGTAAAGTTGTGCATTTTAACATGGGGCTCTATGGGGACTGACTCAATGCAGGAGACAGATTCTAGTGGACACTGGAGGAACTGCAGCTGTAAAGTTGTTCATTTTAACATGGGGCTCTATGGGGACTGATTTACTGAAGGAGACAGACTCTAGTGGACACTGGAGGAACTGCAGCTGTAAAGTTGTCCTTTTTAACATGGGGCTCTATGGGGACTGACTCACTGAAGGAGACAGACTCTAGTGGACACTGGAGGAACTGCAGCTGTAAAGTTGTCCATTTTAACACGAGGCTCAATGGGGACTGACTCACTGAAGGAGACAGACTCTCGTGGACACTGGATGAACTGCAACCTTCCAGTTGGAAACTTTCACACTGGGATTTAAGGGAACTGACTCACTACAGGAGACAGACTCTAGTGGACACTGGAGGAACTGCAACTTTCTATTTGGAAACTTAAACACTGAGCTCTAAGGGAACTGACTCACTGCAGGAGACAGACTCTAGTGGACACTGGAGGAACTGCAGCTGTAAAGTTGTTCATTTTAACATGGGGCTCTAAGGGGACTGACTCACTGCAGCAGACAGACTCTAGTGGACACTGGAGGAATTACAGCTGTAAAGTTGTCCATTTTAATATGGGGCTCTATGGGGACTGACTCACTGCAGGAGACAGACACTAGCAGACACTGAAGGAACTGCAGCTGTAAAGTTGGACATTTTAACACGAGGCTCAATGGGGACTGACTCACTGCAGGAGACAGACTCTAGTGGACACTGGAGCACCTTCAGTTGTAAAGTTGTCCATTTTGACATGGGGCTCTATGGGGACTGACTCATTGCAGGAGACAGACTCCAGTGGACACTGGAGGAACTGAAGCTTTAAAGTTTGACATTTTAAAATGGGGCTCTATGGGGACTGACTCACTGCAGGAGACAGACTCTAGTGGACACTGGAGGAACTGCACCTGTGAAGTTGGACATTTTAACATGGGGCTCTATGGGAACTGACTCACGGCAGGAGACAGACTCTAGTGGACACTGGAGGAACTGCACCTGTAAAGTTTGACATTTTAACATGGGGCTCTATGGGGACTGACTCACTGCAGGAGACGGACTCTAGTGGACACTGGATGAACTGCAACCTTCCAGTTGGAAACTTTCACACTGGGCTCTAAGGGAACTGACTCACTGCAGGAGACAGACTCTAGTGGACACTGGAGGAACTGCAACTTTCTAGTTGGAAATTTTCACATGGGGCTCTAAGGGGACTGACTCACTGCAGCAGACAGACTCTAGTGGACACTGGAGGAATTACAGCTGTAAAGTTGTCCATTTTAATATGGGGCTCTATGGGGACTGACTCACTGCAGGAGACAGACACTAGCAGACACTGAAGGAACTGCAGCTGTAAAGTTGGACATTTTAACACGAGGCTCTATGGGGACTGACTCACTGCAGGAGACAGACTCTAGTGGACACTGGAGCACCTTCAGTTGTAAAGTTGTCCATTTTGACATGGGGCTCTATGGGGACTGACTCATTGCAGGAGACAGACTCCAGTGGACACTGGAGGAACTGAAGCTTTAAAGTTTGACATTTTAAAATGGGGCTCTATGGGGACTGACTCACTGCAGGAGACAGACTCTAGTGGACACTGGAGGAACTGCACCTGTGAAGTTGGACATTTTAACATGGGGCTCTAAGGGAACTGACTCACTGCAGGAGACAGACTCTAGTGGACACTGGAGGAACTGGAGGAACTGCAGTTGTAAAGTTGTCCATTTTAACATAGAGCTCTATGGGGACTGACTCACTGCAGGAGAAAGATTCTCGTGGACACTGGAGGAACTGCAGCTGTAAAGTTGGATATTTTAACACGAGGCTCAATGGGGACTGATTCACTGCAGGAGACAGACTCTAGTGGACACTGGAGAATCTGCAGCTGTAAAGTTGGACATTATAACATAGGGCTCTATGGGGACTGACTCACTGCAGGAGACAGACTCTAGTGGACACTGGAGGAACTGCAGCTGTAAAGTTGGACATTATAACATTGGGCTCTATGGGGACTGACTCACTGCAGGAGACAGACTCTAGTGGACACTGGAGGAACTGCATTTTTAAAATTCGAAATTTTAACATGGGGCTCTAAGGGGAATGAGTCACTTAAAGGGAACGACTCTAGTGGACACTGAAGAAACTGAAGCTGTAAAGTTGTGCATTTTAACATGGGGCTCTATGGGGACTGACTCAATGCAGGAGACAGATTCTAGTGGACACTGGAGGAACTGCAGCTGTAAAGTTGTCCATTTTAACATGTGGCTCTATGGGGACTGACTCACTGAAGGAGACAGACTCCAGTGGACACTGGAGGAACTGAAGCTTTAAAGTTTGACATTTTAAAATGGGGCTCTATGGGGACTGACTCACTGCAGGAGACAGACTCTAGTGGACACTGGAGGAACTGCACCTGTGAAGTTGGACATTTTAACATGGGTCTCTAAGGGAACTGACTCACGGCAGGAGACAGACTCTAGTGGACACTGGAGGAACTGCAACTTTCTAGTTGGAAACTTAAACACTGAACTCTAAGGGAACTGACTCACTGCAGGAGACAGACTCTAGTGGACACTGGAGGAACTGGAGGAACTGCAGTTGTAAAGTTGTCCATTTTAACATAGAGCTCTATGGGGACTGACTCATTGCAGGAGAAAGATTCTCGTGGACACTGGAGGAACTGCAGCTGTAAAGTTGGATATTTTAACACGAGGCTCAATGGGGACTGATTCACTGCAGGAGACAGACTCTAGTGGACACTGGAGGAACTGCAGCTGTAAAGTTGTCCATTTTAACATGGGGCTCTATGAGGACTGACTCATTGCAGGAGACAGACTCTAGTGGACATTGAATGAACTGCAACCTTCCAGTTGGAAACTTTCACACTGGGCTCTAAGGGAACTGACTCACTGCAGGAGACAGACTCTAGTGGACACTGGAGGAACTGCAGCTGTAAAGTTGTGCATTTTAACATGGGGCTCTATGGGGACTGACTCACTGAAGGAGAAAGACTCTAGTGGACACTGGAGGAACTGCAGCTGTAAAGTTGTCCATTTTAACATGGGGCTCTATGAGGACTGACTCATTGCAGGAGACAGACTCTAGTGGACACTGGATGAACTGCAACCTTCCAGTTGGAAACTTTCACCCTGGGCTCTAAGGGAACTGACTCACTGCAGGAGACAGACTCTAGTGGACACTGGAGGAACTGCAACTTTCTATTTGGAAATTTTCACATGGGGCTCTAAGGGGACTGACTCACTGCAGCAGACAGACTCTAGTGGACACTGGAGGAATTACAGCTGTAAAGTTGTCCATTTTAATATGGGGCTCTATGGGGACAGACTCACTGCAGTAAGCAGACTCTAGCGGACACTGGAGGAACTGCACCTGTAAAGTTAGACATTTTAACATAGAGCTCTATGGGGACTGACTCATTGCAGGAGACAGACTCTAGTGGACACTGGAGGAACTGCAGCTGTAAAGTTGTCCATTTTAACATGGGGCTCTATGGGGACTGATTCACTGAAGGAGACAGACTCTAGTGGACACTGGAGGAACTGCAGCTGTAAAGTTGTGCATTTTAACATGGGGCTCTATGGGGACTGACTCACTGAAGGAGACAGACTCTAGTGGACACTGGAGGAACTGCAGCTGTAAAGTTGTCCATTTTAACATGGGGCTCTATGAGGACTGACTCATTGCAGGAGACAGACTCTAGTGGACACTGGAGGAACTGCACCTGTAAAGTTAGACATTTTAACATGGGGCTCTATGGGGACTGACTCACTGCAGGAGACAGACTCTAGTGGACACTGGAGGAACTTCAGTTGTAAAGTTGTCCATTTTGATATGGGGCTCTAAGGGGACTGACTCACTGCAGGAGACAGACTCTAGCAGACATTGGAGGAACTGGAGGAACTGCAGTTGTAAAGTTTTCCATTTTAACATAGAGCTCTATGGGGACTGACTCATTGCAGGACACAGACTCTAGTGGACACTGGAGGAACTGCAGCTGTAAAGTTGTCCATTTTATCATGGGGCTCTATGGGGACTGATTCACTGAAGGAGACAGACTCTAGTGGACACTGGAGGAACTGCAGCTGTAAAGTAGTGCATTTTAACATGGGGCTCTAAGGGGACTGACTCACTGCAGGAGACAGACTCTAGTGGACACTGGAGGAACTGCAGCTGTAAAGTTGTCCATTTTAACATGGGGCTCTATGAGGACTGACTCATTGCAGGAGACAAACTCTAGTGGACACTGAATGAACTGCAACCTTCCAGTTGGAAACTTTCACACTGGGCTCTAAGGGAACTGACTCACTGCAGGAGACAGACTCTAGTGGACACTGGAGGAACTGCAACTTTCTATTTGGAAATTTTCACATGGGGCTCTAAGGGGACTGACTCACTGCAGCAGACAGACTCTAGTGGACACTGGAGGAATTACAGCTGTAAAGTTGTCCATTTTAATATGGGGCTCTATGGGGACAGACTCACTGCAGCAAGCAGACTCTAGCGGACACTGGAGGAACTGCACCTGTAAAGTTAGACATTTTAACATAGAGCTCTATGGGGACTGACTCATTGCAGGAGACAGACTCTAGTGGACACTGGAGGAACTGCAGCTGTAAAGTTGTCCATTTTAACATGGGGATCTATGGGGACTGATTCACTGAAGGAGACAGACTCTAGTGGACACTGGAGGAACTGCAGCTGTAAAGTTGTGCATTTTAACATGGGGCTCTATGGGGACTGACTCACTGAAGGAGACAGACTCTAGTGGACACTGGAGGAACTGCAGCTGTAAAGTTAGACATTTTAACATGGGGCTCTATGAGGACTGACTCATTTCAGGAGACAGACTCTAGTGGACACTGGATGAACTGCAACCTTCCAGTTGGAAACTTTCACCCTGGGCTCTAAGGGAACTGACTCACTGCAGCAGACAGACTCTAGTGGACACTGGAGGAATTACAGCTGTAAAGTTGTCCATTTTAATATGGGGCTCTATGGGGACAGACTCACTGCAGCAAGCAGACTCTAGCGGACACTGGAGGAACTTTAGCTGTAAAGTTGTGCATTTTAACATGGGGCTCTATGGGGACTGACTCACTGAAGGAGACAGACTCTAGTGGACACTGGAGGAACTGCAGCTGTAAAGTTAGACATTTTAACATGGGGCTCTATGAGGACTGACTCATTTCAGGAGACAGACTCTAGTGGACACTGGATGAACTGCAACCTTCCAGTTGGAAACTTTCACACTGGGCTCTAAGGGAACTGACTCACTGCAGGAGACAGACTCTAGTGGACACTGGAGGAACTGCAACTTTCTATTTGGAAATTTTCACATGGGGCTCTAAGGGGACTGACTCACTGCAGCAGACAGACTCTAGTGGACACTGGAGGAATTACAGCTGTAAAGTTGTCCATTTTAATATGGGGCTCTATGGGGACAGACTCACTGCAGCAAGCAGACTCTAGCGGACACTGGAGGAACTGCACCTGTAAAGTTAGACATTTTAACATAGAGCTCTATGGGGACTGACTCATTGCAGGAGACAGACTCTAGTGGACACTGGAGGAACTGCAGCTGTAAAGTTGTCCATTTTAACATGGGGATCTATGGGGACTGATTCACTGAAGAAGACAGACTCTAGTGGACACTGGAGGAACTGCAGCTGTAAAGTTGTGCATTTTAACATGGGGCTCTATGGGGACTGACTCACTGAAGGAGACAGACTCTAGTGGACACTGGAGGAACTGCAGCTGTAAAGTTAGACATTTTAACATGGGGCTCTATGAGGACTGACTCATTTCAGGAGACAGACTCTAGTGGACACTGGATGAACTGCAACCTTCCAGTTGGAAACTTTCACCCTGGGCTCTAAGGGAACTGACTCACTGCAGCAGACAGACTCTAGTGGACACTGGAGGAATTACAGCTGTAAAGTTGTCCATTTTAATATGGGGCTCTATGGGGACAGACTCACTGCAGCAAGCAGACTCTAGCGGACACTGGAGGAACTGCACCTGTAAAGTTAGACATTTTAACATAGAGCTCTATGGGGACTGACTCATTGCAGGAGACAGACTCTAGTGGACACTGGAGGAACTGCAGCTGTAAAGTTGTCCATTTTAACATGGGGATCTATGGGGACTGATTCACTGAAGGAGACAGACTCTAGTGGACACTGGAGGAACTGCAGCTGTAAAGTTGTGCATTTTAACATGGGGCTCTATGGGGACTGACTCACTGAAGGAGACAGACTGTAGTGGACACTGGAGGAACTGCAGCTGTAAAGTTAGACATTTTAACATGGGGCTCTATGAGGACTGACTCATTGCAGGAGACAGACTCTAGTGGACACTGGATGAACTGCAACCTTCCAGTTGGAAACTTTCACCCTGGGCTCTAAGGGAACTGACTCACTGCAGGAGACAGACTCTAGTGGACACTGGAGGAACTGCAACTTTCTATTGGGAAATTTTCACATGGGGCTCTAAGGGGACTGACTCACTGCAGGAGACAGACTCTAGTGGACACTGGAGGAATTACAGCTGTAAAGTTGTCCATTTTAATATGGGGCTCTATGGGGACAGACTCACTGCAGTAAGCAGACTCTAGCGGACACTGGAGGAACTGCACCTGTAAAGTTAGACATTTTAACATAGAGCTCTATGGGGACTGACTCATTGCAGGAGACAGACTCTAGTGGACACTGGAGGAACTGCAGCTGTAAAGTTGTCCATTTTAACATGGGGCTCTATGGGGACTGACTCATTGCAGGAGACAGACTCTAGTGGACACTGGAGGAACTGCAGCTGTAAAGTTGTCCATTTTATCATGGGGCTCTATGGGGACTGATTCACTGAAGGAGACAGACTCTAGTGGACACTGGAGGAACTGCAGCTGTAAAGTTGTGCATTTTAACATGGGGCTCTATGGGGACTGACTCACTGAAGGAGACAGACTCTAGTGGACACTGGAGGAACTGCAGCTGTAAAGTTGTCCATTTTAACATGGGGCTCTATGAGGACTGACTCATTGCAGGAGACAGACTCTAGTGGACACTGGAGGAATTACAGCTGTAAAGTTGTCCATTTTAATATGGGGCTCTATGGGGACAGACTCACTGCAGCAAGCAGACTCTAGTGGACACTGGAGGAACTGCACCTGTAAAGTTAGACATTTTAACATACAGCTCTATGGGGACTGACTCATTGCAGGAGACAGACTCTAGTGGACACTGGAGGAACTGCAGCTGTAAAGTTGTCCATTTTAACATGGGGCTCTATGGGGACTGATTCACTGAAGGAGACAGACTCTAGTGGACACTGGAGGAACTGCAGCTGTAAAGTTGTGCATTTTAACATGGGGCTCTAAGGGGACAGACTCACTGAAGGAGACAGACTCTAGTGGACACTGGAGGAACTGCAGCTGTAAAGTTGGACATTATAACATTGGGCTCTATGGGGACTGACTCACTGCAGGAGACAGACTCTAGTGGACACTGGAGGAACTGCATTTTTAAAATTCGAAATTTTAACATGGGGCTCTAAGGGGAATGAGTCACTTAAAGGGAACGACTCTAGTGGACACTGAAGAAACTGAAGCTGTAAAGTTGTGCATTTTAACATGGGGCTCTATGGGGACTGACTCAATGCAGGAGACAGATTCTAGTGGACACTGGAGGAACTGCAGCTGTAAAGTTGTCCATTTTAACATGGGGCTCTAAGGGGACTGACTCACTGAAGGAGACAGACTCCAGTGGACACTGGAGGAACTGAAGCTTTAAAGTTTGACATTTTAAAATGGGGCTCTATGGGGACTGACTCACTGCAGGAGACAGACTCTAGTGGACACTGGAGGAACTGCACCTGTGAAGTTGGACATTTTAACATGGGTCTCTAAGGGAACTGACTCACGGCAGGAGACAGACTCTAGTGGACACTGGAGGAACTGCAGCTGTAAAGTTTGACATTTTAACATGGGGCTCTATGGGGACTGACCCACTGCAGGAGACAGACTCTAGTGGACACTGGAGGAACTGCAACTTTCTAGTTGGAAACTTAAACACTGAACTCTAAGGGAACTGACTCACTGCAGGAGACAGACTCTAGTGGACACTGGAGGAACTGGAGGAACTGCAGTTGTAAAGTTGTCCATTTTAACATAGAGCTCTATGGGGACTGACTCATTGCAGGAGAAAGATTCTCGTGGACACTGGAGGAACTGCAGCTGTAAAGTTGGATATTTTAACACGAGGCTCAATGGGGACTGATTCACTGCAGGAGACAGACTCTAGTGGACACTGGAGGAACTGCAGCTGTAAAGTTGTCCATTTTAACATGGGGCTCTATGAGGACTGACTCATTGCAGGAGACAGACTCTAGTGGACACTGAATGAACTGCAACCTTCCAGTTGGAAACTTTCACACTGGGCTCTAAGGGAACTGACTCACTGCAGGAGACAGACTCTAGTGGACACTGGAGGAACTGCAGCTGTAAAGTTGTGCATTTTAACATGGGGCTCTATGGGGACTGACTCACTGAAGGAGATAGACTCTAGTGGACACTGGAGGAACTGCAGCTGTAAAGTTGTCCATTTTAACATGGGGCTCTATGAGGACTGACTCATTGCAGGAGACAGACTCTAGTGGACACTGGATGAACTGCAACCTTCCAGTTGGAAACTTTCACCCTGGGCTCTAAGGGAACTGACTCACTGCAGGAGACAGACTCTAGTGGACACTGGAGGAACTGCAACTTTCTATTTGGAAATTTTCACATGGGGCTCTAAGGGGACTGACTCACTGCAGCAGACAGACTCTAGTGGACACTGGAGGAATTACAGCTGTAAAGTTGTCCATTTTAATATGGGGCTCTATGGGGACAGACTCACTGCAGTAAGCAGACTCTAGCGGACACTGGAGGAACTGCACCTGTAAAGTTAGACATTTTAACATAGAGCTCTATGGGGACTGACTCATTGCAGGAGACAGACTCTAGTGGACACTGGAGGAACTGCAGCTGTAAAGTTGTCCATTTTAACATGGGGCTCTATGGGGACTGATTCACTGAAGGAGACAGACTCTAGTGGACACTGGAGGAACTGCAGCTGTAAAGTTGTCCATTTTAACATGGGGCTCTATGAGGACTGACTCATTGCAGGAGACAGACTCTAGTGGACACTGGAGGAACTGCAGCTGTAAAGTTGTCCATTTTAACATGGGGCTCTATGAGGACTGACTCATTGCAGGAGACAGACTCTAGTGGACACTGGATGAACTGCAACCTTCCAGTTGGAAACTTTCACACTGGGCTCTAAGGGAACTGACTCACTGCAGGAGACAGACTCTAGTGGACACTGGAGGAACTGCAACTTTCTATTTGGAAATTTTCACATGGGGCTCTAAGGGGACTGACTCACTGCAGCAGACAGACTCTAGTGGACACTGGAGGAATTACAGCTGTAAAGTTGTCCATTTTAATATGGGGCTCTATGGGGACAGACTCACTGCAGTAAGCAGACTCTAGCGGACACTGGAGGAACTGCACCTGTAAAGTTAGACATTTTAACATGGGGCTCTATGGGGACTGACTCACTGCAGGAGACAGACTCTAGTGGACACTGGAGGAACTTCAGTTGTAAAGTTGTCCATTTTGATATGGGGCTCTAAGGGGACTGACTCACTGCAGGAGACAGACTCTAGCAGACATTGGAGGAACTGGAGGAACTGCAGTTGTAAAGTTTTCCATTTTAACATAGAGCTCTATGGGGACTGACTCATTGCAGGAGACAGACTCTAGTGGACACTGGAGGAACTGCAGCTGTAAAGTTGTCCATTTTAACATGGGGCTCTATGGGGACTGATTCACTGAAGGAGACAGACTCTAGTGGACACTGGAGGAACTGCAGCTGTAAAGTTGTGCATTTTAACATGGGGCTCTAAGGGGACTGACTCACTGCAGGAGACAGACTCTAGTGGACACTGGAGGAACTGCAGCTGTAAAGTTGTCCATTTTAATATGGGGCTCTATGAGGACTGACTCATTGCAGGAGACAAACTCTAGTGGACACTGAATGAACTGCAACCTTCCAGTTGGAAACTTTCACACTGGGCTCTAAGGGAACTGACTCACTGCAGGAGACAGACTCTAGTGGACACTGGAGGAACTGCAACTTTCTATTTGGAAATTTTCACATGGGGCTCTAAGGGGACTGACTCACTGCAGCAGACAGACTCTAGTGGACACTGGAGGAATTACAGCTGTAAAGTTGTCCATTTTAATATGGGGCTCTATGGGGACAGACTCACTGCAGCAAGCAGACTCTAGCGGACACTGGAGGAACTGCACCTGTAAAGTTAGACATTTTAACATAGAGCTCTATGGGGACTGACTCATTGCAGGAGACAGACTCTAGTGGACACTGGAGGAACTGCAGCTGTAAAGTTGTCCATTTTAACATGGGGATCTATGGGGACTGATTCACTGAAGGAGACAGACTCTAGTGGACACTGGAGGAACTGCAGCTGTAAAGTTGTGCATTTTAACATGGGGCTCTATGGGGACTGACTCACTGAAGGAGACAGACTCTAGTGGACACTGGAGGAACTGCAGCTGTAAAGTTAGACATTTTAACATGGGGCTCTATGAGGACTGACTCATTGCAGGAGACAGACTCTAGTGGACACTGGATGAACTGCAACCTTCCAGTTGGAAACTTTCACCCTGGGCTCTAAGGGAACTGACTCACTGCAGGAGACAGACTCTAGTGGACACTGGAGGAACTGCAACTTTCTATTTGGAAATTTTCACATGGGGCTCTAAGGGGACTGACTCACTGCAGCAGACAGACTCTAGTGGACACTGGAGGAATTACAGCTGTAAAGTTGTCCATTTTAATATGGGGCTCTATGGGGACAGACTCACTGCAGTAAGCAGACTCTAGCGGACACTGGAGGAACTGCACCTGTAAAGTTAGACATTTTAACATAGAGCTCTATGGGGACTGACTCATTGCAGGAGACAGACTCTAGTGGACACTGGAGGAACTGCAGCTGTAAAGTTGTCCATTTTAACATGGGGCTCTATGGGGACTGACTCATTGCAGGAGACAGACTCTAGTGGACACTGGAGGAACTGCAGCTGTAAAGTTGTCCATTTTAACATGGGGCTCTATGGGGACTGATTCACTGAAGGAGACAGACTCTAGTGGACACTGGAGGAACTGCAGCTGTAAAGTTGTGCATTTTAACATGGGGCTCTATGGGGACTGACTCACTGAAGGAGACAGACTCTAGTGGACACTGGAGGAACTGCAGCTGTAAAGTTGTCCATTTTAACATGGGGCTCTATGAGGACTGACTCATTGCAGGAGACAGACTCTAGTGGACACTGGAGGAATTACAGCTGTAAAGTTGTCCATTTTAATATGGGGCTCTATGGGGACAGACTCACTGCAGCAAGCAGACTCTAGCGGACACTGGAGGAACTGCACCTGTAAAGTTAGACATTTTAACATAGAGCTCTATGGGGACTGACTCATTGCAGGAGACAGACTCTAGTGGACACTGGAGGAACTGCAGCTGTAAAGTTGTCCATTTTAACATGGGGCTCTATGGGGACTGATTCACTGAAGGAGACAGACTCTAGTGGACACTGGAGGAACTGCAGCTGTAAAGTTGTGCATTTTAACATGGGGCTCTATGGGGACTGACTCACTGAAGGAGACAGACTCTAGTGGACACTGGAGGAACTGCAGCTGTAAAGTTGTCCATTTTAACATGGGGCTCTATGAGGACTGACTCATTGCAGGAGACAGACTCTAGTGGACACTGGATGAACTGCAACCTTCCAGTCGGAAACTTTCACAATGGGCTCTAAGGGAACTGACTCACTGCAGGAGACAGACTCTAGTGGACACTGGAGGAACTGCAACTTTCTATTTGGAAATTTTCACATGGGGCTCTAAGGGGACTGACTCACTGCAGCAGACAGACTCTAGTGGACACTGGAGGAACTGCACCTGTAAAGTTGGACATTTTGATATGGGGCTCTATGGGGACTGACTCATTGCAGGAGACAGACTCCAGTGGACACTGGAGGAACTGAAGCTTTAAAGTTTGACATTTTAACATGGGGCTCTATGGGGACTGACTCACTGCAGGAGACAGACTCTAGTGGACACTGGAGGAACTGCACCTGTAAAGTTGGACATTTTAACATGGGGCTCTAAGGGGACTGACTCACTGCAGGAGACAGACTCTAGCAGACATTGGAGGAACTGGAGGAACTGCAGTTGTAAAGTTTTCCATTTTAACATAGAGCTCTATGGGGACTGACTCATTGCAGGAGACAGACTCTAGTGGACACTGGAGGAACTGCAACTTTCTAGTTGGAAACTTAAACACTGAGCTCTAAGGGAACTGACTCACTGCAGGAGACAGACTCTAGTGGACACTGGAGGAACTGCACCTGTAAAGTTGGACATTTTAACATGGGGCTCTAAGGGGACTGACTCACTGCAGGAGACAGACTCTAGCAGACATTGGAGGAACTGGAGGAACTGCAGTTGTAAAGTTGTCCTTTTTAACATAGAGCTCTATGGGGACTGACTCATTGCAGGAGACAGACTCTAGTGGACACTGGAGGAACTGCAACTTTCTAGTTGGAAACTTAAACACTGAGCTCTAAGGGAACTGACTCACTGCAGGAGACAGACTCTAGTGGACACTGGAGGAACTGCACCTGTAAAGTTGGACATTTTAACATGGGGCTCTAAGGGGACTGACTCACTGCAGGAGACAGACTCTAGCAGACATTGGAGGAACTGGAGGAACTGCAGTTGTAAAGTTGTCCTTTTTAACATAGAGCTCTATGGGGACTGACTCATTGCAGGAGACAGACTCTAGTGGACACTGGAGGAACTGCAACTTCCTAGTTGGAAACTTTCACACTGGGCTCTAAGGGAACTGACTCACTGCAGGAGACAGACTCTAGCAGACATTGGAGGAACTGGAGGAACTGCAGTTGTAAAGTTGTCCTTTTTAACATAGAGCTCTATGGGGACTGACTCACTGCAGGAGACAGACTCTAGTGGACACTGGAGGAACTGCAGCTGTAAAGTTGGACATTATAACATGTGGCTCTTTGGGGACTGACTCACTGCAGGAGACAGACTCTAGTGGACTCTGGAGGAACTGCAGATCATTCATTTGTTGTTATTTGTTCATCTCTGTTATTAAACTCCTGAGACAAAAACATTAATTTTACATTATACAACAAATCATGAGAACTGATCAGTTTCAGAGAGTGTTATTCTCTGTAGGAACTGTTAGGACTGTGTGTGTGTGTCAACAGCCTGTTTTAACATGGCTTACATACACACACACACACACACACACACACACAGGAAGCAGGCACTTGGCCCTGTCTGACCTCGTCTGGGTTTTCCACAGTCTGTGTGTGCACGGTGTCATCAGGGTAGCCGTCGTGTGATTGGTCAGGTTAATGTGACAGCAGACTTTAAACAGGAAGTGACCATGAAGATTCTTTGAACCAATCAGTGGTCATGGCGGCGAGTAAACTGAGGTAGAGAGCGAGCAGGAAGACAGGGAGGCGTCTGATTGGTTCTTCAGTTTGGTACCTCATGGCAGACATTGGTTTTCAGAGAACCTGACCACGACCTAAAGACAATTTACACCAGAGTTAAACAGAGCACTGGCCCTTTAAGAAACCATTAACCAATCAGAGATCAAGAATCAGACAGCGCAGCGGTGTCAGTTCCAGCTGATTTATTCAGTGGTCACACACACACACAGTTCATCATGAAGGACGAGTGAACGCCTACAAACATGGCCGCTCCTTTATTCTCTTCATATTGCACAGAAATAATGAGCCAATCAAACGAGGGCGTGCAGCGATGACATCAAAAACATTCACACTATAGACATCCTAAACTTTAAGAACTAATTTACACATGTACACCGCAAGGCGGGCTGCTGGGTTCGAATCCGCACATGCTCAATAACAAAAGAAGAAGAAGAAGAAGAAGTGCCTGATCGGTCCCTTTGAAGGTACAAAAATAATCCTGAAAATATTTTCATCTCTGTAAAAAAACATAAAAACATAAAAACATGAGGTTTGTCCGGTTATGTTCAAAACGCTTCCTGTCACACCCCCCCATACCAAATAAAGGATTTAAAGGGTCCTGAAGTCCTGGGGGAACACAGAGTCTGATCCTGTCTGTTACCATGGCAACAAAAAGTCCTCCTGTCTGAATTCTATTAAAAATATAAGTTTCATTTTTAAATAACTTTAAGTTAGAAAACCCGTGAGGACTACCTTCAGACCCGGACTACCTTCAGACCCGGACTACACAAAACCAGAAAATAGTGATCAGTCCCCCCCCGCGGCTCCGCCCCCCTCGGGGATCAGTACGTGAACACCAGGTCCGTGTAGTTGGCCTCCAGCCAGTTCCCTGCGATCATCTCGCTGAGTTCCGGGGTGCAGTAATCCGGGAACTCGAAGTGGGACCCGAGGCTGCCCTCGCTGCTCACAGAGTCCAGGTCCTGATCCACCAGGGACAGGCTCAGGTTCCCCGGGGGGACCGAGCTGCATGACGAGTTCCAGGGCTCGGAGGAGGCGTGCAGGCCGGCCAGGAGGTTCAGGGTGAAGTCAGAGCCCTCAGCGGGGGGGTCGTCCAGGTCCTCCCCGCAGCAGGACGAGGAGGAGCCGGACCGGGACGAGCTGGCAGGAGAGAGGGAGCCCCCCCCCCCCTGCCGGGTGATGTTCTTAAAACTGTAGAAGAGCCGACCGGAGGACTCTGCAGGGCGGGGGCTCAGGCTGCAGTCCCCCTCCTCTGTTTTAAAGTCCTGCTCCTCCTCAGAGTCCTCCTCAGAGTCCTCATCATCATCATCATCATCTTCATCATCAGTAAACTCCCGTTTAACCAGCTTACTGCTGGTGAACACGTACCGGTACCGGGGGTCCTGCTGCTGGTACCGGGGGTGCTGCTGGATGTGGCTCCCGGCCCGGACCGGACCGACCCCCAGTTTGCTGGGTTTGAACTTGTGGTGTTTTTTGGCGGCAGTGGGGGTCTTGTTCCCGGCTCTGACGGCCGGTTTGTCGGGGGACTGAGCGGCAGGTTTCCCCGCAGGACCTGCTCCCCCCCCCTCGGTCTTGGGCTTCTTCTTGGGCCGGTACTTGTAGTCCGGGTAGTCGGCCATGTGCTTGAGCCGGAGCCGCTCCGCCTCCCGGATGAACGGGGTCTTCTCGGGGTCCTTTAACATCTTCCAGCGCTTCCCGAGCCTCTTGGAGATCTCTGCGTTGTGCATGTCGGGGGACTGCTCCATGATCTTCCTCCTCTCGATCTTAGACCAGACCATGAAGGCGTTCATGGGCCGCTTGATGTGACCGGACGCGGTCTTACACCAGTCCGGTTTCAGCGGCACGGAGCTGCGAGCCGAGGCCGGCAGCAGTTCACTCTCCCCGGGATGGGACACGCTGTGGGTCCGGAGCCCGCCATGTTCCGTGTGCTGAACCATAGTCCCGGTCTGGAGCGGATCACACACCGGGGTCTGTCTCTACGTTCTCCCGGTCTGGAGCGGATCACACACCGGGGTCTGTCTCTACGTTCTCCCGGTCTGGAGCGGATCACACACCGGGGTCTGTCGCTACGTTCTCCCGGTTTCTCTCGTTCTTCCACCGGGTTTCCGTTCAGCCCGGCTGCATCTCTCATCTGTGTAAACTTCCAAACCGGCGTCTTATTAACGAGCTGATCATGTCCCCGCCCTCGACCAATCACCGCTCTTCTTCACCGAAGCCTTCCCGCCTCCGTAGCACCCTCAGCCAATCAGATGTCCAGAGCCCACACAGAGGTCCCTCCCCCAGCGTCGAGCCGTTACTTTATGTTGATGGATGTTTCAGTGAAAGTGATATTTATATATTTATGATGTTTATCGATTTTTATTGTTTTTATTGTTTTTATTGTTTTTATTGTTTTTATTGTTTTTTTATTGACATTAACCGACAGGATGAACACTCACACATCTTTAAGAAGGAT
>NC_089209.1:168477-175977 GCF_963930695.1 Labrus bergylta | reverse complement strand
AAGATCCTCACAGTCCCCCACAGCCCCCCACAGCCCCCCACAGCCCCCACAGCCCCCCACAGTCCCCACAGCCCCCCACAGCCCCCCACAGTCCCCACAGCCCCCCACAGCCCCCCACAGCCCCCCCCCTCCCCCCCTCCCACAGCCCCCACAGCCCCCACAGCCCCCTGTAGCCCCCCACAGTCCCCCACAGCCCCCACAGTCCCCCACAGCCCCCCACAGCCCCCACAGTCCCCCACAGTCCCCACAGCCCCCACAGCCCCTACAGTCCCCCACAGCCCCCCACAGCCCCACAGCCCCCACAGCCCCCACAGTCCCCACAGTCCCCCACAGTCCCCACAGCCCCCACAGCCCCCACAGTCCCCCACAGCCCCCACAGCCCCCACAGTCCCCCACAGTCCCCACAGCCCCCACAGCCCCCACAGTCCCCACAGCCCCCACAGCCCCCACAGTCCCCCACAGTCCCCACAGCCCCCACAGCCCCCACAGTCCCCCACAGTCCCCCACAGTCCCCCACAGCCCCCACAGCCCCCCACAGCCCCCACAGTCCCCCACCCTTCTCCATTTAACATGTGTATGGGGGGGGGCGGTGGGAGGGGGGGGGTGTATTTGCATCTGTGAAGCTGCTGGTCATCAGCTGATCCTCAAACACAGAGACTGCATGACAATGAGATTTACTGTCAGAGTACAGGTCACCTGAAGGAGGGAGGAAAGAAGGAGAGAGGAAGGAGGGAGTGAGGAAAGAAGGAGAGAGGAAGGAGGGAGTGAGGAAAGAAGGAGAGAGGAAGGAGGGAGTGAGGAAAGAAGGAGAGGAAGGAGGGAGGAGGGAGTGAGGAAAGAAGGAGAGAGGAAGGAGGGAGAGGGAGTGAGGAAAGAAGGAGAGAGGAAGGAGGGAGGAGGGGGGAAGGAGGGATGAAAGAAGGACAGAAGAAGGGAGGGAGGAAAAGAAGGAGAGAGGGAGGAGGGAGGGAGGAGGGAGGAAAGAAGAGAAGGAGGGAGGAAAGAAAGAGAGAGGAAAGAGGGAGGAGGGAGGAGGGAGGGGGGAAAGAAGGAGAGAGGAAAGAAGGAGAGAGGAAGGAGGGAGTGAGGAAAGAAGGAGAGAGGAAGGAGGGAGGAGGGAGGAGGGAGGAGGGAGGGAGGAAAGAAGGAGAGAGGAAAGAGGGAGGAAAGAAGGAGAGAGGAAGGAGGGAGGAGGGAGGGAGGAAAGGAGAGGAGGGAGGAGGGAGGAGGGAGGGAGGGAGGAGAGGGAGGAGGGAGGGAGGAAAGAAGGAGAGAGGAAAGAGGGAGGAAAGAAGGAGAGAGGAAGGAGGGAGGAGGGAGGGAGGAAAGGAGGAGGGAGGAGGGAGGGAGGGAGGGAGGAAAGAAGGAGGGAGGGGGGAAAGAAGGAGAGAGGAAAGAAGGAGAGAGGAAGGAGGAGTGAGGAAAGAAGGAGAGAGGAAGGAGGGAGGAGGGAGGAGGGAGGGAGGAAAGAAGGAGAGAGGAAAGAGGGAGGAAAGAAGGAGAGAGGAAGGAGGGAGGAGGGAGGGAGGAAAGGAGGAGGGAGGAGGGAGGGAGGGAGGGAGGAAAGAAGGAGGGAGGAGGGAGGGAGGAAAGACGGAGAGAGGAAGGAGGAGGAGGGAGGAAAGAAGGGAGGAGGGAGTAGGGAGGAGGAGAGGAGGGAGGAGGGAGAGGAGGAGAGAGAGGAAGGAGGAAGGAGGGAGGAAAGAAGGAGAGAGGAAAGAGGGAGGAGGGAGGAGGGAGGGAGGAAAGAAGGAGAGAGGAAGGAGGGAGGAGGGAGGAGGGAGGGAGGAAGAAGGAGATAGAGGAGGGAGGAGGGAGGAGGGAGGAGGGAGGGAGGAAAGAAGGAGATAGGAGAGCTGCCCTGTGCTGCCCAGAGCTGCCCAGAGCTGCCCAGAGCTGCCCAGAGCTGCCCAGAGCTGCCCAGAGCTGCCCCACACGTGCCTGTGTGATACTTCTTCAATTTGACCACAAATGTACCAACTAAAATATCAGCCTTTGTACAGAAATATCAAACAGTATGATTGAACAAGATAATAAAATAAGATATCAAAACAATGAGACTGGGGGGGGGGTGCCTAGTGTCCATGAACATGCCTGATATTAATATGGGCCCCACATGTGTGTATATGTGTCCTCAACTGATCAGCTGACCTCTGACCTCTGACCTCAGGGTCTCTGACCTCTGACCTTGGGGTCTCTGTTATTTGAGTTTTAATGATGAAATCGTTGATCTGTGATATTTGGATTAAAAGCATCTAAACATATTTTTAACAGTCACGTTGTTTCTGACTTGAGCAGACGTTCACGTTTCCAACTCAGAACCTCGTTTTCTGATGAGTCCGACATGAATGCAGGGTAAGGGTCCTCGACCAATCAGGATCAAGTATTAAACACCGGCTGGTTGAAACCTGCAAACAGACTTTTTAAATTCTTTGTTTCTTCTCTTAAATCTCTCTAACGACCATAATTTGAATAAATCTCAAATCAAATCTGTAAAAAACAAACTAACCAGCCCCTCGCCCAACCCCCCTGTGCCCCGCCCCTCCCCCCATGTGTCGGCCCCTCCCCCTTCCTTGTTTTTGTCAGCCCCTCCCACTCTGCTAACTGGGAGCTCTGGGAGACTTCAGAGCAGACCACTTCTACCTCTAAAAGAGGGGTGAGGGGGGTGACCCTGGAATATGTGTTGCTATGGTGACGGGCCCCATCATGTATTATGGATGATCATTGAACCAGCAGATACCTGACGTGATGTCATCATTTTATAATCCACCTGTCTCACTCTGTCTGTGAGGTCAAAGGAGCGAGGTCAAAGGTCACTCAATAAGAAGAATGTTTCCATCCTTTACATCTCAGGGTCGTCGGCGTGGAGGGTGCGTGCAGGAAGCTGTGGATCAGACTTTGTCACGGCGGGTTTGGTTCCTCTCCGTACTTGAACGTGGCGGTCGGCGTGCGTGAGTTTGAAAAAGATTCTTTCTTCTCGCCAAGGCTCAGTGCGGCGTTAATGATTCCTCGTCACATTAAGAATCAATATGCGAGAAGCACCTGGCGTACGCAGCGATAATCAGAGAGGTGTCGGTTTAGATAAGATGGAGGACGGCGGGTGGTCGTGTGTGATGGAGGGCAGAACGGCGTCCTCTGACAGGCTCCAAACTGAAGCTGTCAAAGCTGGAACGGCGTGCAGCTTTCAGCTGTCTGAATCCATTTCTACAGCTGGACGGACGCTGCACTCTGCTGTAATTAACCACCAACCACAGCTGTGACAACGTCCCAATGCCATCCCACCGCCGTCCCACCAGCGCCACGCTGCGACCGCAATCACCATACAAAGAGAAAACATCGGGAAAAATACATTCATATCCTAATTAATATAACAAGACGCAAATCAGGAGGTGACCTGTCAGCTTTAAGTGGAGGGGGAGGGACCTGTGTGTGTGTGTGTTTGATTGAAATAAATCTGGATAATTGGACTGACAGGTATGAATTATTTGTGAGTGTTTGAGCAGCTGGGACACGCTGATTTGACTTTTGGTAAAAAAATAAAAATATTCTTTTATTTTGAAAAGAAAAAGATTTTAATGATGGTTTCTGTTTCCTGTGACCTGATGTAACACAAACTTTAAGATTGTGTAAATATAAGGTCGTTTAAGACAGTTTAGATGATCTTTACCAACAGATCAGACGTATTTAAATTAGCAACAGATTAACGTCTACAATGCAACAGCTACACAGAGATTATCCCGGGGGGCGGGGGATTACCTGGGGAAGGATTACGTATGAAACAGAGAGTAGAACCAGGATTAGTTAAGAGGAAGTATAAGAATTGACCAGGGATTAACTGGATACAGATGTTTGTTTAACCTCCAACCAAACCAGAGTTTATCCTGAGACAAACCAGATATTGTCCTGAGACGAACCAGAGATTATCCTGAGATTAACCAGAGATTATCCTGAGACGAACCAGAGATTATCCTGAGACAAACCAGATATTATCCTGAGACGAACCAGAGATTATCCTGAGACGAACCAGAGATTATCCTGAGACAAACCAGAGATTATCCTGAGATGAACTAGAGATTATCCTGAGACGAACCAGAGATTATCCTGAGACAAACCAGATATTATCCTGAGACGAACTAGAGATTATCCTGAGACAAACCAGAGATTATCCTGAGATGAACTAGATATTATCCTGAGACAGACCAGAGATTATCCTGAGACAAACCATAGAATATCCTGAGACAAACCAGAGATTATCCTGACCACACCGGACCAGAACAGGGATTTGATTCAGAAGGAGACTTTATTGTGGGTCTATGAGGCTCGCTGCAGCGCCCCCTTCAGGCTCAGTTCACCTCAGACACACGGGTCAGACTTCTGTGATCCACATGAGTCTGGCCTGAATGTGAGGCCGTCCTTCAGTCTGAGAGCCGAGCAGCTGGTTTTTCTAAAGACTCAAACAGAGACCAAGCTGTCGCGCCCCACCCCCGCCCCCGTCACTATCTCTCAGTGGGACCCTCTCCATTAAAGTGAGGGGGGAGGAGTGAGGGGGGGGGGCAGTGGATCTAGGCCAAAGAGGCTGTCCCCCTCCTCCGGGCCGGGATTAGGGGGTTCAGCTGGGAGACCCTGCTGGGATCCATCATGCAGACATTCAGAGCAGTTAAAACCACACTGGGACCAGAACTTCATCTTCTTCAGAAACACATTGCAGAAAATCCACGAGTAAACAAATAAATACAAACAAATAAATATGAACAAATAAATATAAACAAATACATATAAACAAATACATATAAACAAACTGTAAACATGTAAATATCTACAAGGAAACATTCTCCATATGTCCTCCATATGACTCTATGATGAGAATATGTGTGTTTGTATCAATGAATCTCAATGTGAACTTCAGAGTGGAGAAGAACATCCTGGAGAACAGGAAACATGCAGCAGCAGGTTGATTAGAGCACGGAGATGGTAGAGGTGGCGTGCAGACAGTCTATGGTCGTACAGCGATCACAGGGAATAAAGGTCACCACCCCCTCCCACTGGCCCCTCCCACTGGCTCCAGGTGAATTCTCCTGATTATATCCTGCTGTGTTCTCACATCAGCTCACTCTGACTTTCTGCAGAATAAATACCGGGAGGCTGGGTATTATTATTATTATTATTATAATTATATCATATTTTAACCATGAGGAGCAGTGAAGGTTGAAGGCGACAGGTTGTGACATCATCGGAGACGCGAGAGCGCCACTTCAACGATGGGGGAAAGTTTAGAAGAAAAGTAAACAGATCAAGTCCACAACTACCTGCACTACGATGTGTCGTTACTGTTGCATAGCAACAAAGATATGTGCCAAAATAGCTGGCGACAGATCATCTCTGTTTTACGCTGTCGGGTTTATGGTGTGCTCCCTCGAGAGGAGTCCTCCGGTAACACACGTTGTTTAGAAGTCAACATTTATGTTCACCACGCAGCCGGCTGTTTACGCGTGCATGTGGTTCAAAGGGGTTTGAGGGTTTGAGAGTTTGAGGGTTTGAGAGTTTGAGGGTTTTAGGTTTTGAGGGTTTGAGGGTTTGAGAGTTTGAGGGTTTTAGGTTTTGAGGGTTGAGGGTTTGAGAGTTTGAGGTTTTGAGAGTTTGAGGGTTTTAGGTTTTGAGGGTTTGAGGGTTTGAGAGTTTGAGGGTTTGAGAGTTTGAGGGTTTTAGGTTTTGAGGGTTTGAGGGTTTGAGAGTTTGAGGGTTTGAGAGTTTGAGGGTTTTAGGTTTTGAGGGTTTGAGGGTTTGAGAGTTTGAGGTTTTGAGAGTTTGAGAGTTTGAGGGTTTGAGAGTTTGAGAGTTTGAGGGTTTGAGAGTTTGAGAGTTTGATAGTTTGAGGGTTTGAGAGTTTGAGAGTTTGAGGGTTTGAGAGTTTGAAGTTTTGAGAGTTTGAGAGTTTGAGAGTTTGAGGGTTGAGAGTTTGAGAGTTTGAGAGTTTGAGAGTTTGAGGGTTTGAGGGTTTGAGAGTTTGAGAGTTTGAGAGTTTGAGGGTTTGAGAGTTTGAGAGTTTGAGAGTTTGAGGGTTTGAGAGTTTGATAGTTTGAGGGTTTGAGGGTTTGAGGGTTTGAGAGTTTGAGGGTTTGAGGGTTTGAGAGTTTGATAGTTTGAGGGTTTGAGAGTTTGAGAGTTTGAGGGTTGAGAGTTTGAAGTTTTGAGAGTTTGAGAGGTTTGAGAGTTTGAGGGTTTGAGAGTTTGAGTTTGAGGGTTTGAGGGTTTGAGAGTTGAGAGTTTGAGAGTTTGTGAGTTGAGAGTTTGAGGTTTGAGGGTTTGGAGTTTGAGAGTTTGAGGTGTTTGAGTGGTTTGTGAGGTGTGTGAGTTGGGGTTGGAGTTTGGAGTTTGATTGTTTGAGAGTTTGAGAGTTTGAGGTTTGAGTTTTGAGAGTTTGAGAGTTTGAGTAGTTGAAGTTTTGAGAGTTTGAGAGTTTGAGAGTTTGAAGTTTTGAGAGTTTGAGGTTGAGAGTTTGAAGTTTTGAGGTTTGAGAGTTGGAGTTTGAGGGTTTGTTGTGTTGAGGGTTTGAGTTTGAGAGTTTGGAGTTTGAGGTTTGAGAGTTTGATAGTTTGAGGGTTTGAGTTTTGAGAGTTGAGTTTGAGAGTTGAGAGTTTGATAGTTGGGTGGGTTTGAGGTTTGAGAGTTTGGGAGTTTGAGTGTTTGAGAGTTTGGAGTTGTGAGTGTTGAGAGTTGGGTGGTTTGGGTGGGTGTTGGAGTTTGTGGGTTTGAGAGTTTGAGGGTTTGAGGGTTTTGAGAGTTTTTAGCTTTGGGGGATCAAACCTGCAGCATATATGAGGCTATGCAGTCTGTAGCTGTGTTCACACACAGCAGGAAGCTTCACAAACACAAAGAGAGAAGAAAGAAGCTTCAGGAAACAAAACACCGACAGTCCTCCGAGCAAACCCCGACGCACCGCGACACACGACACGCTCTTCTCTTTAGTTCAGGAGGAGGCGGGTATTCTGTAGTTCAGGAGGAGGCGGGGGCTTTCTTTAGTTCAGGAGGAGGAGGGGTCTTATTTGTAGAGGAGGGAGGGGGCTATCTTTAGTTCAGGAGGAGGCGGGGCTCTTCTTTAGTTAGGGAGGAGGGGGGCTTGATTTGTTTTGTTTCTGGACTTTGTGTTTTTACTGCAGAGGGGGAAGCAATCTCAGCAGGCGGCCATGTTTACACTGTGGTGATGTTAGCGCCCCTGTCTGTGAGACGTATGAGAAATGATTTACAGACAAAGAGAAGAAGAAGCCCCCGTGTTCACTGCTCGGAGCGCGTATGAGGCGTTGAGAAGAAAGCGAGCAGCACTTCTGCTCGTTACTTTTACTGCATGTTTTATATTTGAGTTTATTCCTGATCAGACGCAGAGCGAGGAGGACGAGGGGGCGGTGTGCTGATCTGTAGGAGGTTAAAACTACAGAGAATACCAACATTTAGCTTTCTGAAAATATGAAAGATTTTCAACTTGAAGCGCTCGGAGCGGAGAAC
>NC_089209.1:155977-163477 GCF_963930695.1 Labrus bergylta | reverse complement strand
AGCTCCATCAGAGTTCAGCTCCATCAGAGTGAGAGAGCAGCTCCATCAGAGTTCAGCTCATCAGAGTGAGAGTGCAGCTCCATCAGAGTGAGAGAGCAGCTCCATCAGAGTTCAGCTCCATCAGAGTGAGAGAGCAACTCCATCAGAGTGAGAGAGCAGCTCCATCAGAGTGCAGCTCCGTCAGAGTGAGAGTGCAACTCCATCAGAGTGAGAGAGCAGCTCCATCAGAGTGCAGCTCCATCAGAGTGAGAGTACAGCTCCATCAGAGTGAGAGTACAGCTCCGTCAGAGTAAGAGTGCAGCTCCGTCAGAGTGAGAGTGTAGCTCCGTCAGAGTGAGAGTGCAGCTCCATCAGAGTGAAGCTCCATCAGTGAGAGTGCAGCTCCGTCAGAGTGAGAGTGCAGCTCCGTCAGTGTGAGAGTGTAGCTCCGTCAGAGTGAGAGAGCAGATCCGTCAGAGTGAGAGTGCAGCTCCGTCACAGTGAAAGTGTAACTCCGTCAGAGTGAGAGTGCAGCTCCATCAGTGAGAGTGCAGCTCCGTCAGAGTGAGAGTGCAGCTCTGTCACAGTGAAAGTGTAACTCCGTCAGAGTGAGAGTGCAGCTCCGTCAGTTTGAGAGTGCAGCTCCATCAGAGTGAGAGTGCAGCTCCATCAGAGTGAGAGTGCAGCTTCATCAGAGTGCAGCTCCATAAGAGTGAGAGTGCAGCTCCATCAGAGTGAGAGAGCAACTCCATCAGAGTGAGAGAGCAGCTCCATCAGAGTGCAGCTCCGTCAGAGTGAGAGTGCAGGCTACATTTGAGTGAGAGTGCAGCTCTGTCAGAGTGAGAGAGCAGCTCCGTCAGAGTGAGAGTGCAGGTCCATCAGAGTGAGAGTGCAGCTACATCAGAGTGACAGTACAGCTCCATCAGAGTAAGAGTGCAGCTCCGTCAGTGTGAGAGTGCAACTCTGTCAGAGTGAGAGAGCAGGTCCGTCAGAGTGAGAGAGCAGCTTCGTCAGAGTGAGAGTGCAGCTCTGTCAGAGTGAGAGTGCAACTCAGTCAGAGTGAGAGTGCAGCTCCGTCAGTGTGAGAGTGCAGCTCTGTCAGAGTGAGAGAGCTGCTCCATCAGAGTGAGAGAGCAGGTCCATCAGAGTGAGAGAGCAACTCCATCAGAGTGAGAGAGCAACTCCATCAGAGTGCAGTTCCATCAGAGTGAGAGTGCAGCTCCATTAGAGTGAGAGAGCAGCTCCATCAGAGTGAGAGAGCAACTCCATCAGAGTGCAGTTCCATCAGAGTGAGAGTGCAGCTCCATTAGAGTGAGAGAGCAGCTCATCAGAGTGAGAGAGTAACTCCATCAGAGTGCAGCTCCATCAGAGTGAGAGTGCAGCTCCATCAGTGTGAGAGTACAGCTCCATCAGAATGCAGCTCCGTCAGAGTAAGAGTGCAGCTCCGTCAGAGTGAGAGTGCAGCTCCATCAGTAGTGCAGCTCCATCAGTGAGAGTGCAACTCCGTCAGAGTGAGAGTGCAACTCCGTCAGAGTGAGAGTGCAGCTCCATCAGAGTGCAGCTCCATCAGTGAGAGTGCAACTCCGTCAGAGTGAGAGTGCAGCTCCGTCAGAGTGAGAGTGCAGCTCTGTCAGTGCGAGAGTGCAGCTTCGTCAGAGTGAGAGTACAGCTACATCAGAGTGAGAGTACAGCTCCGTCAGAGTGAGAGTGCAGGTCCATCAGAGTGAGAGTGCAGCTACATCAGAGTGAGAGTACAGCTCCGTCAGAGTGAGAGTGCAGGTCCATCAGAGTGAGAGTGCAGCTACATCAGAGTGAGAGTACAGCTCCATCAGAGTAAGAGTGCAGCTCCGTCAGTGTGAGAGTGCAACTCTGTCAGAGTGAGAGTGCAGCTACATCAGAGTGAGAGAGCAGCTTCGTCAGAGTGAGAGTGCAGCTCTGTCAGAGTGAGAGTGCAGCTACATCAGAGTGAGAGTGCAACTTTGTCAGAGTGAGAGAGCAGCTCCATCAGAGTGAGAGTGCAGCTCTGTCAGAGTGAGAGTGCAGCTACATCAGAGTGAGAGTGCAACTCTGTCAGAGTGAGAGAGCAGCTCCGTCAGAGTGAGAGAGCAGCTTCGTCAGAGTGAGAGTGCAGCTCTGTCAGAGTGAGAGTGCAGCTACATCAGAGTGAGAGTGCAACTTTGTCAGAGTGAGAGAGCAGCTTCGTCAGTGTGAGAGTGCAGCTCCATCAGAGTGAGAGAGCAGCTTCGTCAGAGTGAGAGTGCAGCTCTGTCAGAGTGAGAGTGCAGCTACATCAGAGTGAGAGTGCAACTCTGTCAGAGTGAGAGAGCAGCTCCGTCAGAGTGAGAGAGCAGCTCCGTCAGTTTGAGAGTGCAGCTCCATCAGAGTGAGAGTTAGACTCAGAGAGTTCTGGAGATCTTAGAGACTGTGATGTTTTCTTTGTGTTTATAGTTTTTGTTGTTTATTTCTTGATGTCCGGCCTCGGTGTCTTTGTGTTCATTATGCGTCCTGCAGCCCCCCCCCCGCACAAATCACACTGTAATTGTAAAGTAATAAGGTGTGTGACATGCTGCAGGGTGCTGGCCCCGCTCTCCTTCATGGAGTCATTTATACCAGTCATGTGACTCGTCGTTCATGAAAAACAAAGAGCTGTCAGAATATTATCATTATTAGAAGATGTGAAGAGAGAGTGTGTTCAGGCGTGTGGGTAAGAGAAACTAGAGATTCATTTCAGGACCATTTAGTGTCCCTCCCTCATCAGGGCCCAGAGTAGACCCCCCCCCCCCAGCTATCTTTCTGCAGAGGGTCTTAGGGGGTCATTTAGAGGCATCAGTTTTACTTTCAGAACCAGATAAAAACTCTTCACAGGAGCTTTGAGTTAGAATTTCACAGATCAGAATTAGCATAAAGAAAAGTGTAGATACATCAACAAAGAGTGAGGTCCACAGAAACCTTGTCTGTTTCACTCTGTTCAATTGGATTGGGGGGTCCTGTTCAGGGTCGGCGTCGGGGGGCCCCGGGGCTCTTTAACCTGATTGTGGGGCCGGCGGCTGCTGACAAGCAGAAGAGATTCATCAGAGAGGAGGTGATAAAGCAGCAGGCAGCTGCAGCCTGAGATTAGCATGAGAAAGCAGAGAGGAGGCTCCTGCAGCTCGCACTCTGCAAACACAGCGAGAGAAAAGACCCCGACTTTAACTTCACCAGAAGGGTCTGACTGAGGAGCAGACTGCAGCTCTGGATCACAGACGGGCCCTGAAGTTTAGTAGTAGTAGGAATCATTTATTTCTGTCACAAGAAAAAACAAAAACATTTTGAAAAGGTGTAGGCTGAAGCTTTAGCTTATTACACCTTCCCTCGATACGAGTCTTATTATTTAACACACTACTAGTTTGGTTACAAAAAAAAACCATATCAGAACAAAATTTGTTCCAAGAATTTATTTCAAAACAAAAACAAATGAAACAAACAAAAAACAAAACAGAAGTCACACTCACAAAACTGAACGACACATTGTTAATTCCATGACATAAGTATTAAGTAGTATTAAATAGTTCTAAAAGCATTTCTCTTCACAGTCTGATCATTTAAACTTTCACACCGAGGGTTCAAAGAGGATCGTGTCAAGAAGACATCCTCTAAGTCTCAAACACACAAAGGGTTAAATGTTCCTCTAACTGATCCTCAGTGCTGTTTGTGTTTTAATGATTTTATATTCAGATAAAGTGTCTCATTCACAAACAGCGGCGCACAGTTACACAGAACTTCCACCACATACGTGTGCATTGCATGTTATGAGCAGCACAGCCGGACAGCTGGAGTGAAGACACAAAGGAGTGGCCGCAGTATTCACAGATTACACTCAGCACAGCTTGAGACAATATGACGTCTGTGGTATAAAACTATAAACCTTATAAACATGTAAACAAACACACAAGTGTTTTATTCTGAAAGTCAACAGGATGTTGTAATGTTGTTCTCTGACTTCCTGTCCTGCTCGACCTGCTCTGTGGTCAGTTGATGCTTTGACATCCTGCAGAAATAGAAGTCTGAGGACTGATGGAGCGGGGCCGCAGTGTGGACAGTGAAGCTCTCACACTGAAGAAAGTAAACAGTCAGCTCTTCTAAGCGCATATATTTATAAGAGACATCACGTCTCCGCTCTCTGCAGCCTGATGCTGTCAGGACAGGAAGTGACATCACACCTGATGATGTCATCCTCTGATCAGGCCTGCTGATAGGACAATGAGTGACCCGGCGGGGCGACATCTCTTTTATTGCTTCTGATTTCGATCTGACGTTCATTATTTTCTGCTCTTCTTTTTTCTTCTTCTGCGATTTAATGAGGTCACAGAATCTTCTTCTTCTTCTCCTGCTGGGATTCAAAGAACACGTTAAATGTAATCTCTGTGATTCTCTTTGTTGTTGGGGGGGGGCGGGGGGGGGGGGGGGAGGGGGCGGTAGATGAATGTCAGAGGATGTGAGCTCCTCGCTGCTTTGATTGTGTGAATATAATCAACATGAGAGACAGAGGCTGCAGCATACGTCTGCATGATACACTTACACAGTTACAGTGTTTTGGCTTCACTCCCAGGCTGCTGTTGCTCTGTCCATCTTGAGATACAGCTCATTATTTAGATTGAAAGTGAAATGTCATTATCTGCAGGAAAGAGAATCACGATTATTGTAACATGTATGATATTATTATTCATAAAGAGGAGCTGCGCAGAGAGCAGACGTTTGATTTGTAAAGAGACAAAGAGAGAAACGTCTGCAGAGAAGACAAAACAAATATTACAAACAGTTTTATTCATTAAATCAAAGATGTTTCTGGACGTTCAGTCAACACGTCCTCTGTGACTCGTCCTCCCTCACTCTGCTCTGCAGCTCAGCAGTGAAACCCGTCAGGTCGTCTCAGGTCGTCTCAGGTCGTCTCAAGTCGTCTCAGGTCGTCTCTGCAGAGCGAGGGGTCGATGAAGACACTGAAATCATCTCTGATCACATCCTGAGTCAGGCTGAGGAAATGATTCTCACACCTCTGCAGAGCTGCCTGATTCTGTGAATCAATGAGAGTTCCTGCAGGGGGGCAAACAGGAACACAGTGAGGACACAACAGCAGCTCCTTCACATCACGACTGAAGAGAGAAAAACATCCAGAGTGTCATGATTTAGTGTGTTTAGTTTAGTTTTTCACAGTTTAGATGGATTTATCTTCTCTGGTGTTTCTCTTTATGTCCTCAGTGTTTCTTGATGTTTCATTCTTGAGTTCTGTGTGTTTCCCTCCAGTGTGATTGTGCTCATTGTCTTCACCTGTGTCTCTTTAGTCTCACACTGTGTCTCACTTGTGTCTCACCTGTGTCTCTTTAGTCTCACCTGTCTCTTTAGTCTCACCTGTGTCTCACTTGTGTCTCACCTGTGTCTCCTTTAGTCTCACCTGTTCTCTTTAGTCTCACCTGTGTCTCTTTAGTCTCACCTGTCTCTTTAGTCTCACCTGTGTCTCTTTAGTCTCACCTGTCTCTTTAGTCTCACCTGTGTCTCTTTAGTCTCACCTGTGTCTTTAGTCTCACCTGTGTTGTTAGTCTCACCTGTGTCTTTAGTCTCACCTTCGTGTCGTTAGTCTCACCTGTTCGTTAGTCTCACCTGTGTCCCTCTTTAGTCTCACTGTCTCTTTATCTCACCTGTCTTAGTCTCACCTGTGTCTCTTTAGTCTCACCTGTCTCTTTAGTCTCACCTGTCTCTTTAGTCTCACCTGTTCTCTTTAGTCTCACCTGTCGTCTCTTCAGTCTCACCTGTCTCTTCTCTCACCTGTTCTCTACTCTCACCTGTGTCCTCTTTAGTCTCACCTGTGTCTCTTTAGTCTCACCTGTCTCTTAGTCTCACCTGTGTCTCTTAGTCTCACCTGTCTCTTAGTCTCACCTGTGTCTCACTTGTGTCTCACCTGTGTCTCTTTAGTCTCACCTGTGTCTCTTTAGTCTCACCTGTGTCTCTTTAGTCTCACCTGTCTCTTTAGTCTCACCTGTCTCTTTAGTCTCACCTGTCTCTTTAGTCTCACCTGTGTCTCTTCAGTCTCACCTGTCCTTTAGTCTCACCTGTGTCTCTTTAGTCTCACCTGTCTCTTTAGTCTCACCTGTGTCTCTTTAGTCTCACCTGTGTCTCTTCAGTCTCACCTGTCTCTTTACTCTCACCTGTCTCTTTAGTCTCACCTGTGTCTCTTCAGTCTCACCTGTCTCTTTACTCTCACCTGTCTCTTTAGTCTCACCTGTGTCTCACTTGTGTCTCACCTGTGTCTCTTTAGTCTCACCTGTCTCTTTAGTCTCACCTGTCTCTTTAGTCTCACCTGTGTCTCTTTAGTCTCACCTGTGTCTCTTCAGTCTCACCTGTCTCTTTACTCTCACCTGTCTCTTTAGTCTCACCTGTGTCTCTTTAGTCTCACCTGTCTCTTTAGTCTCACCTGTGTCTCTTTAGTCTCACCTGTGTCTCTTCAGTCTCACCTGTCTCTTTAGTCTCACCTGTGTCTCTTTAGTCTCACCTGTCTCTTTAGTCTCACCTGTCTCTTTAGTCTCACCTGTGTCTCTTTAGTCTCACCTGTGTCTCTTCAGTCTCACCTGTCTCTTTACTCTCACCTGTCTCTTTAGTCTCACCTGTGTCTCTTTAGTCTCACCTGTGTCTTTTAGTCTCACCTGTGTCTCTTTAGTCTCACCTGTGTCTCTTTAGTCTCACCTGTCTCTTTAGTCTCACCTGTGTCTCTTTAGTCTCACCTGTGTCTTTAGTCTCACCTGTGTCTCTTTAGTCTCACCTGTCTCTTTAGTCTCACCTGTCTCTTTAGTCTCACCTGTGTCTTTAGTCTCACCTGTGTCTCTTTAGTCTCACCTGTCTCTTTAGTCTCACCTGTGTCTTTACTCTCACCTGTCTCTTTAGTCTAACCTGTGTGTCTTAGTCTCACCTGTGTCTCTTTAGTCTCACCTGTGTCTCTTTAGTCTCACCTGTGTCTTTAGTCTCACCTGTGTTGTTAGTCTCACCTGTGTCTTTAGTCTCAACTGTGTCGTTAGTCTCACCTGTGTCGTTAGTCTCACCTGTGTCTCTTTAGTCTCACCTGTCTCTTTAGTCTCACCTGTCTCTTTAGTCTCACCTGTGTCGTTAGTCTCACCTGTGTCTCTTTAGTCTCACCTGTCTCTTTAGTCTCACCTGTCTCTTTAGTCTCACCTGTGTCTCTTAGTCTCACTGTGTCTTTAGTCTCACCTGTGTCTCTTACGTCTCACCTGTGTCTCTTTAGTCTCACCTGTGTCTCTTTCAGTCTCACCTGTCTCTTTACGTCTCACCTGTGTCTCTTTAGTCTCACCTGTCTAGTCACCTGTCTCTTTAGTCTCACCTGTGTCTCTTAGTCTCACCTGTGTCTCTTAGTCTCACCTGTGTCTCTTTAGTCTCACCTGTCTCTTTAGTCTCACCTGTGTCTCTTTAGTCTCACCTGTGTCTTTAGTCTCACCTGTGTCTCTTTAGTCTCACCTGTGTCTCCTTTAGTCTCACCTG
>NC_089209.1:145000-155777 GCF_963930695.1 Labrus bergylta | reverse complement strand
ATCAGATAACAATAACCAAATATCACAAAATCAGTCTCAGATAGTTAATTAACTACTAATATTGTTAATAATGAATAACCTGTATTTAATAAATTGAAGGTGTGAAAGCCGTACTCAAAGAACTCGCATACAGCTTATATCACAATGCAAATACACCAGTAATCACAAACAACTGCTCTTTAAATTAAAAAATAATTTATTTAACAAAGTAACATCAATTCAATCAATGAAACTCAATCAAACAAATAACTATCATAAACTAAACTACAGCAAACAAAGTATTTACAAACAAACAGCGTGGAACATAGAGTGCTGATGTGTTTGTGTGTGGTCATGAGTTAGAGAGAGAGAGAGAGAGAGAGAGAGAGAGGAAGATAGAGGGCAGATGAGAGCACAATGTGGAGCTACATCACGTAGGTACAAAATGGTGGACAAAGACAAAGGAAGCCGTGTGGCTTAGCTTGAGCTCTCTGAGCTAAATTCAGTAACTATAACTTAAACATCAGAAAGCCAGTGGTCAGACTTTGATTCAGCGGCAGATCCACTGGTCTTTCTGATTGTGGAAGCATTTAACTGAGAGTAAGCTAGTACAGTAGTGATTAAACACATGAACACAGGTAGATGAACACAGGTAGGTGAACACAGGTAGGTGAACACGGCGGTTCAGCAACAAAAACAAATGCAGCAGCTTACAGCAGATAATAAACAGAATATAACGTTAAGTCAACAATAATGCATGATTATCCGCTTTTATAAAATAAACCTTCCTAAACTATTCTGTGCCCAGAGTAAAGCCTTAATTGAAATCACTTTTCTGATGACTATTTCAAGGTTCGGTTGGTCTTCAATCTGTTGAATGTTAAAATCAACAGATTCAGGCAGGTTTCCGTGGCAGGTTTCCGTGGCAGATGAAGAAAGAGAGACGGCAGCAGGAGTCAGACTTGAGACAATAGCAATGCTCTGTTGTCTTTCTGGTTGGCAGGAGCAGAGTTTCCTTGGTGAATTCTTCTTCAGGTAACAGTGGGCTGTCTGCCGCGCTCCTGTCCAGTTTGCGTTCAATGCCGTTGAAGAAAATTTGAAAAGAAAACTCTGTTCTTGAACACTAGTTACTGATTGCACCAAAAGTCTTAAAAATATGCTTTTGAAGTAATCAGCTGAATCCTCTGATAATTGAATTCAGCATGTAAGCAAAGAGGAGGGGGTTTGCCTCCTCGAATGCTGGGGGTTCAGCATGTGAAAGAGATAGAACAATGAGAGACGACTGCTTTTATCGACCCTACACTTAACACCTATGTGTTAGTTATTGCAGAGCATGCTGGGAGTAAGATTCATTTAAAGTACTTGTACTCAGGCTTCTGTATTAGCTACAGGCCGAACCTTTGTTTCAACACATGGAGATCCCAACACCACTCTGCTTCTAATCCTCGACGACATCGTCCTGATGTGTTCACCTGTACAGGGAAACTGACAACAACAACAACAACACTGATAATGATAACCTTTATTTTTACTGTATCTTTCATACACAATATTCAGCTCAAAGTGGGATGTGAAGAATACCTGCAGAGTATTTTACATGAATATAGACTGAATAAAAACAAAAGACGTAACAACTGAAGACAATAGGAACAAATAAAATTAAAATATGATACACAGACTATAGACTTACAGTTGAACACAAACTGTTCAGAATACAATGTATTATAATTAGGGCTGGGAAACGATTAAAAGTTTTAATCGCGTTAATCGCATGAGTTCCTGTGATTAATCACAATTAATCGCATTGTTATACGTAAAATCCAATAATGAATTCAAAAGTAGTGTATAGCGCACTTTTATTGTAAATGTACTTCTCAACTTAAACAATGTAATCAAAGCAAATAAAATCAAAACTAAAGCTTATTGCATTCGTTGCAGTGTGGACGCAAAGTGGTGTGGGTCTCCTCTCTGACTGCAGCTGGGTCTGCTTCGCGAGGCTACACTGACAGCCTGTGAGTGCTTTTGGAAGGGGGAGGGGCTCACAGCAGCACCCGCTGCTCGTTGAGGACAGTAACTGCAGAGCAATACGTGCTTTCACGTCAGTTTCTTACAACAAAAAAGTCTCTAATAACGCCAGAAAAAGTCGCTAGATTTGTCGCTAGTAGCTGTTGACAAAAAAAGTCGCCAAGGCGGTTTGGAAAGTCGCCAGATTTAGCAAGAAAGTCGACAAGTTGGCAACACTGTTTTCTCTTTCCTGTGAGCACCGCAGCAGACATGCGCAGCAGTAAGTAACATACGAGGCTCGCTCACGATGGAATTTTACAAAATAAAAGCCAGAAAGCAACAGACTTTTACAATAAGAAAATAAATAATAAAAACTGCATTAAGACGAGATAAAATAATTGTTGGCGATAATTAATTAATGAGTTAACGCGAAAATAACGCGTTAACCTGCCCAGCCCTAATTATAATCAATCATAAGACTACACAGACAGTTTCTTTGTGCACATTATTTTGCTGACAGGCAGAAGCTGTGGTCTGGTCTGTGTGCAGCATTACTTAATCTCTTTTTCTGTCAGTTAGTAGTTATAGCTGTTTGATTGAATCTTAAAATTATCACTTTTATATCATAAGAAAGAAAGAATCTCTCTGGGGTTCCACAAGGATCCGTCCTCGGGCCACTGTGTTTTAATTTATACAAGCTTCCGCTAAGTTTGATCATGAACAACTAAAACATTTTTCCACTCATAAGTGTGGTAGTCAAAATGGAGACCAAGACAAGCCCGAGACCAGAGTGCTCCGGGACCAAGACCAGACCAAGACATTTAGGGATCAAGACCAAGACAGAGCAAGACAGAGACAAGACCAAGACATTTAGGGATCCAGACTGAATCAAGATCAAGACCAAGACCAAGGCGAGGCAAGACCAGGACCACAAATATCTGTGAAAAATGATGACAAGATTCAATAAAATAAGAGTTCTGTTAAATAATTGTGACAGCAACAAACAAAGTCTCTGCAATTTTGTATCAAAGCACCACGGTGTAAAAATATAAAATCTTAGCGAGTTTGTTCGTCTAACTTCTTGTCACAAATATGTTGTTATACTAAAGCCACATTCTCATGGGACCTGAACATCAGTCTCATTGTAAGCAAAGCCCATCAGAGACTCCACTTCCTCCGTCAGCTGAGAAAAATCGGGGCTAGCCAGAAAGGTATGACTCATTTCCATTGAGTAGTCATAGAAAGCGTGCTGATCTTCTCTATCCTGTCCTGGTACGGCAACACGACCAGCCAGAATAAACAACAGCTAAAGAAAGTAGTGCGCAGAGCCTCCAAGATCATTGGCTGCAGTCTGCCTACCATAGCCTCACACTACAACACCAGAATTGTCAGGAAGGCTAGAAACATCACCACCGCTATGGTGGGTCTCTAAAGACTCTTCAACTAGTCCAGAACGCTGCAGCTCGTGTACTGACCAGAACTAGGAAAAGGGACCACATTACTCCTGTGTTGGCTTCTCTGCACTGGCTCCCTATACAGTCTAGAATAGAATTCAAGATCCTTCTTCTCACTTACAAAGCTCTAAATGGCCAGGCACCATCTTATCTTAAGGAGCTACTAGTGCCCCTCGAGAACATTACAATCCCAGAATGCAGGCCTACTAGTGGTACCTACAGTCTCTAAGTGTACTATGGGAGGTAAAGCCTTCAGTTATCGGGCTCCTCTCCTCTGGAACCGCCTTCCAGCCGGGGTCCGGGAGGCAGACACAGTCTGTATTTTTAAGAATAGACTTAAAACTTTCCTTTTTGATAAATCTTATAGTTAGTGCTGGTGTAGACCAGCTCTTAGTTATGCTGCTATAGGCTTAGACTACCGGGGGAACTGGCACCTTGAGGTCCTCTCTCTCTCTCTCTCTCTCTCTCTCTCTCTCTCTCTCTCTCTCTCTCTCTCTCTCTCTGTGCATATACAGTACATCATATTACTGCATGTATCTATCTGTAAATCTCAGTCACTAACCACCTACTTTCCTGGGAGCTCTTGACCTCTCTCCAAAGGTCTCTCGCTCCTCAAGATCATTGATTGACGGCCTGCCAGAACAACCCTGCTTTGCTAAAGTGCTCATGATGGATAGGCCGGATCTTTGTAACATAACAATTAGTAAGGTCTTTTACCTGCTTTTTGTGACATAACAAAGAGTAAGGTCTTTTACCTGCTCTTTTGTAATGTTAACAGACAATGAGTAAGGTATTTTACCTGCTTTTTGTAAAGTGTCTTGAGATAACACTTGTTATGAGTTGACGCTATACAAATAAAAATTGATTGATTGATTGATTAAATATGGCTTAACGTTTGTTTTTGTTTTGTTTTTTCCCTTGTTACGTACAGTATGTGCTGTATTTTTGTACTGTCTGTGCTGTATTTCTGTACTGTCTGTTACCATTATTATGGTACTATGTACTTATAGACTGCCCCCCTGCACTATTGTCTGGACCCCCTGCACTATGGAATGCCCCCCTATGCTAGGGACATCCATTTGCACTCTGAACTGCACTCTGGCTTGTGCCTCCTACACAATGCACTTTTTGGACTGGTTACACAACCTGTTTTATACATCTTTATGTATTGTGCATTATTCAATTTGTATAGCTTTAATTTGTATGGCATTATGTGTTGTTTATGTCTGTGCATTGATGTCATTGTGACAAAAATGCTTTAAGATTCTGAGACGAGACCTTCAAGAAGTGGTCTCAAGAACAGTCTTTACGACCACTCTACCATCATACGCTGATTATACACAGTTTTACATTTCACATTCATCTGATGATCATAGCTCTATTGAAAACTAACAGACTGTAAGAAAAATATCAACTCCTTACAAGACTGAAATACCCATTGTTGATCCAAAACCTCAGAGACAGCCAATCCATCTCCACCTCAAATCCATTTCCATGAAATTCAGCGAGCAGGCCAGAAATCTCTGCGCTCTTACGTCTCTGCACACCCATGGTAGAGAGGGAAACCTCCTACAGAGAACACAGAGACACTGAAGAATCATCTGACCACAATCTAAACCCAGGATAGAGAGGTTCAGTGAAGGTGGTGTTGAAGGTGTAGAGGTGGATCGGTGTGTCAGAGGAGACTGTATAGAAGGACAGAGAGCCAGCAGGACAGTCCACATACACTGCTACTCTGTTAGAGACAGAGGAGGAGGAAAGAAGGAGGTCCGTTACTCTGTTAGAGACAGAGGAGGAGTAGAGAGGGAGGTCTGTTATTCTGCCACAAGCAGGGTAACCATCATCAGACCAGCAGGTCAGACTCCAGGACTGATTATTCGATCCAAGCCCATAGTCATCACTGTCACCTTTCCTTGTGATTCCTCTGTAAGACACTGATATATCAACATCTCCTCTCCACTCAACCTCCCAGTAACAGCGACCAGTCAGACCATTTCTACACAGCAGCTGATACCAGTATTCAAATCTGTCTGGATGTTCAGGGTATGACTGATCTTCTGTCACATGTGTCACCTCCCTGTTGTTGTCAGACAGTTTGAGGTTTCTGTGTGCTGTGTTTGGATCCAGTGTGAGTTCACAGAAATCTGACGGAGATAAAAAGACACAAAGCAGGAGTTTATCAAAAGACACACCTGAAGGTTTCTTTGTCACCTGACAGTCAGCTGTTTAGTCATCATGAGTCAAACTGAATCCACACTTACACTTCTTCAGGCCAAGTTTTAACCTCTGCTCTCCACCATGGTCCACCCTGGAAGAAGAAACACAGTCACAGTGATTGTCTGTCCAACATGAGTCCTAACTGCTGTTCAGCATGAAGCAGTGTCCCTCAGTTTGTCTCTGTGACAGAGAAACGGGCTCAAACTGATCTGTGTGCACCGTCCTCCTCATTCTGTCACTTTATCTGAGAGAAAAAGACCTGAAGAAGGCAGTAGAGGAGCAGATGTTCTTCACATGTGTGGATCAATGTTTACAGACCACTGAAACAACAACAGAACAATGGACCACGAGGGTGTGTGACAGCACAGAAACTCATGAGGAGCCAGGTGTGTGTGAGAGAGACTCAGGTAAAAGTAGACATGGCATGCTCTAAAATGAGACAGGTAGACAAAGGACAATGGACCAGAGAACCAGTATGCCTCATATGTTCTGAGACTGTGGGGATTATTAAAAACAGCAATGTTACAATCACGTCGAGTGAAAACCAAACTGAGGACTCAGAGAATAAAAGAACGAAGAGCCCAGTACCATCGATCCACCAGAATCCTGACACCAACAAGGAAAAGAGAAACTCAAACTACACCTTCTATTTCATCTGTCTCTGAACACTTAAAATACTTTTTAGTTGTTTCTTTAATGCATACATTATTGTCTTTAAAATGAGAGCGATAATCTTAACGTTTTATTTCAGTGTTATAATTACAGCTTCCTGAGTCTCACATTTATAATAACTAGTGTAGTAATACGACTGCATTGTTCTGTTTCATTTTATTGACAGTCAGTTGTTGATTAGATTTAGACATTGTTTCAACAACTTGTGGACTTTAAAATACTTGATAATGTGTTCTGGTAGCTGGCGAGGTGCCAGTGTCACACTGAACCAAATGATGGACCCAAATGCAAAACTCCAAGACACAAGACAAAGTTCCGTTTGTTTAATCAGGCAAGGTCGAATATTTCAAAACAGGTCAGATCAATAAATGGCAACACAGAGGCAAACAAAGCTGGAACACTGAAACGGAGAACAAGACGAACTAGCACAGAAGGTAGGGAGAACAAAGACTATATACTGAAGGGGCGTGGAGATAATTAGACACAGGTCGAACACATCAGGTAATCACAGACGCGGGAGACACTGAGGAAAGTGCAGTAAGAGATTAACCTGAAATGAGACACAGGCTAAGTAACCAACTAAAAACACAAAGGAAACATGAGGATAACACAAAAGGGTAACATGATTATCCAGTAGAAATGACAGCCAGGGTTCTTCCCAAGTACTGCCAAGGTGCCCTTAAGAAAGGCACTGAACCCCCAACAGCTCTGACACTCTCCCTGTGTAGCAGCTCCACTCTGACATCTCTCCATTAATGCACGTCCACAGGTCCTGTTTGTGTATTTCAGGTTCATGTGTGTCAGAAGCATGTCTCTCAATAACAGAGTGTAAACCAGAATTTCCCTCAGAGATTAATAAAGTATGTAAAGAGTCATTCAAATAAATTAGACATTATGGTTTTCTGGATCGTAAGCAGACCTCTTTGAATGTTAAATAACTCTGTGATAGAAAGTGTTGAATGATGAACAGACGTCAAAGCCTTAAGAGACACATCCATGAGTTTAGACAGAACAAAAAAAGTGACTTCATTTGATCGTTTCATTTTAAACTGACTACACTATATCGATTGATGAATTAAGAAAAAGCAACTTAATAAAAACTTAATAATCTTGACATTAAGAAAATCAGTTTAATACAAATTAGATGAAGAGCTCCTGTTATCTGTTTATACCTGAGAGTGTCCAGTCTCCAGAGTGGATCCTCCAGTACAGCCAGCAGGAACTTCTCTCCTGAGTCTCCTGGATGATTGAAGCTCAGGTCCAGCTCTCTGAGGTGGGAGGGGTTGGCGCTCAGAGCTGAGGCCAAATAGGAACAGCCTTCCTCTGTGTTTAGACAGCCTGACAGACTGGAGTTTAAAAAGATGGTTAGCTAAATCAGATCAGTGTAAAAAAAACCTACAGAAGTTTACGTCACTTGTTATGACCTAAAGGTAAGAAGAATTTAAACTATGTCTGTCTGATATAACGTCATCACTATATCACTATGGAGGATGGCAGGGGTTGCCATGTAGTGAGACCATCAGAAGCAACTCATTTCATACATACGCCTTCATACACCAACGGCTAAGGAGCGAGAGCAACCATGTTGCTGCAAGGGCTAGTGATCAAACCCCCAACCTTCCAGTTGAGAGACGACCACACTACCTACTGAGCCACAGCCACCCCCTTTCAACATCACTTAAAATAATTGATGATGAAAAAAGTCCAAGATGATAAAAAGTATGATTATTGAATTAATACATTTACATACACAAACATTGCATTTATCATTTAATTACTTTTTTCTCATATTGTGATGCTCTCATAAGACAACTAGTGTTCAAGAAACAGCTGATGCTGACCTGAGAGTCTCCAGTTTACAGAGTGGACTCTTCAGTCCAGCAGACAACAGCTTTACTCCTGAATCCTGCAGGTCGTTGTTACTCAGGTCCAGCTCTCTCAGACTAGAGGACTGTGAGCTGAGGACTGAAGACAGAGTTTCACAGCTTCTCTCTGAGAGGTTACAGACACTCGGCCTGAAGAAGAATGGGTGATGAGCAAAAACAAAATGTTTAATCTTTTATCCCTTCAGATATCAGGCTTTTAAATACTGAACAATTGTAAATTATTTACTGTATGCACTTCTACTATACACTTAGGTCACCTGTAAGGTCCATTCATTTATGTATCTATTTATGGGTTGTATTTATTAATCAATTTCTGATGTTACTGACATGTGAATGTAATTGCCTGAATGCTGCTGTGACTGTGTATTTGTTTTCCTTTCCTTCTTTCAATGACTCCGTAGGCTGTGAAACTGAATTGCCCTTCTGGGATTATTTAAGTTGTTTGAATCTGAATCTAATTTGTCATGTACATGTAAAAAATTTTGGGATTTATCCACCTACAGAGCTGTGGTGGAGGCTTTGATCACAGGCAGCAGCCTCAGAAGAGCCTCCTCTGCAGCAGAATATTTCTTCAGGTCAAACACGTCCAGATCCTTACTGATCTTCTTCTTGATGTAGTGGACTGTTTCCAGTTTGGGCTGGGAGCCACTTCCTGTCTGTGTTACCAGACCTTTCAGGAGATTCTGATTGGTCTGCAGTGAAAGGCCCAGGAGGAAGCGAAGGAACAAGTCCAGGTGTCCATTTGGACTCTGTAAAGCCTGGTCCACAGCACTCTGATATAAAAGTGTTGAGTCAGGTTTTTCTCTGGATACTTCAGACCTGGATGTTGTTTGATTTTCTGACATCAGATTGACTCCAGAGTTGATGAAGGTCAGATGGACATGAAGAGCAGCCAGAAACTCCTGAACACTCAGATGAATGAAGCAGAACACTTTGTCCTGGTAAAGTCCGCTCTCCTCTTTAAAGATCTGTGTGAACACTCCTGAGTACACTGAGGCTGCTCTGATATCGATGCCACACTCTGTCAGGTCTGAGTCATAGAAGATCAGGTTTCCTTTCTGCAGCTGCTCAAAAGCCAGTTTTCCCAGAGACTCAATCATCTTCCTGCTCTCTGGACTCCAGTGTGGATCTGTCTCAGCTCCTCCATCATACTTGATGTTCTTCAGTTTGGACTGAACCACCAGGAAGTGGATGTACATCTCAGTCAGGGTCTTGGGCAGCTCTCCTCCCTCTCTGGTCTTCAGCACATCCTCCAGAACTGTAGCAGTGATCCAGCAGAAGACTGGGATGTGACACATGATGTGGAGGCTTCTGGATGTCTTGATGTGGGAGATGATTGTGTTGGCCTGCTCCTCATCTCTGAATCTCTTCCTGAAGTACTCTTCCTTCTGTGGGTCAGTGAACCCTCTGACCTCTGTCACCATGTCAACACACTCAGGAGGGATCTGATTGGCTGCTGCAGGTCATGTGGTTATCCAGAGGCAAGCAGAGGGAAGCAGTTTCCCCCTGATGAGATTTGTCAGCAGCACATCCACTGAGGTGGACTCTGTGACATCAGTCAGGGTCTCATTGTTTTTAAAGTCCAGAGGAAGTCGACACTCATCCAGACCGTCAAAGATGAAAACAACCTGGAACTCTTCAAACCTGCAGATTCCTGCTTCTTTGGTTTCAGGAAAGAAGTGATGAACAAGTTCCACCAAGCTGAACTTTTTCTCTTTCAGCACATTCAGCTATCTGAAAGTGAATGGAAATGTGAACTGTATGTCCTGGTTGGCTTTGTCTTCAGCCCAGTCCAGAGTGAACTTCTGTGTTAAGACTGTTTTCCCGATGCCAGCCACTCCCTTTGTCATCACTCTTCTTATTGGTTCATCTCTTCCAGGTGAGGCTTTAAAGATGTCTTCTTCTCTGATGGTTGTTTCTGGTCTGTGTGGTTTCCTGGATGTTGTTTCAATCTGTCTGACCTCGTGTTCATCATTGACCTCTCCAGTCCCTCCCTCTGTGATGTAGAGCTCTGTGTAGATCTGCTTCAGAAGGGTTGGGTTTCCTGCTTTAGCAATCCCCTCAAACACACACTGGAACTTCTCCTTTAGATTAGACTTCAGTTTACATCTGCACTCTGAAGCTACAGCTCCTGAATGAATAAATAAGAGATGTAATTAATCAGCTGCAATCAATCAGAACAATTTAAACTTTGAGACTTCAGCATGGTTTTGCTATCTAAAATTTCTTCAGCCCATCAGTATGAACCGTTTCTCTCAGTTCATAGATCTGATATAAATATGTTCTTCATAGTAACAGCTGAGTTTTAAATGTAAACCATGTTGCTTCCATTTCCTCTTTCCATCATGTGAAATCTGTTAAAATCATCTTACTGCTCTGCAGACAGTCAGCCAGCTCCTCCTGCTTCATTCTCCTCAGGAAGTGGAGAGTGATCTTCAGAAAAGCCTCTCTGCTGCTCCTCCTCTGCTCCTCCTCCTCACCGTCCAAAACCTCCTTATCCTCAGTCTGACTCTCTAAGCATTCTGGGTAATCTGGGCTCAGAACTCTCTGGACCTTCTTCAGTTC